>NC_091446.1:56868973-57168973 GCF_964237555.1 Oryctolagus cuniculus | reverse complement strand
TTATTAAAAGGAATCTTCGATGAATGACAACATATACCATGTTAATAGATGTAAAAGCTTTTAGTTAGAAAAAGCATGAATTCATTCCAAATTCTTCCCTATCTGTAGCACAACTGCAATCAAAACCCTATAAGGCTTTTTTAAAATTGTATTTCCAAGAGAGAGACAGAGACAGAGAATTTCCATTTGCTGACTCACTCCAAACATGCCTTCAACAACCAGAGCTGGGCCAGGCAGAAGCCAGGACACAGGACCTCTATCTGGATCTCACACAATGTGGCAGAAACTAAGTACTTGGATCACTATCTGCAGCCTCTCAGGTGAACCGGCAGGAAGCTGGATCAGAAACAGAGGCAGTGCTGATACCAGGCACTCCACCATGGGATGTAGGCATCCAAAGATGCAGTAAAAGGCTATGCCTAAGATAACTCTTTTCCTATGATCATCTCTTTTCCCATGGGTAAATTCTCAGGGGTGAGATTGCTGTGTCACATGGTTTATCTGTACCCCCGTGATTGCTGCAGCTCAATTCACAATAGCTTCAATATGGAATGTATTATAGATATCAGATATTATCATGGACAAGATCAGTGATTGTCAATGGATATCAGATGTCCATCAACTGATGACTAGGTAAAGAAATTATGGTGAGTGTGTGTGTGTGTGTGTGTGTGGTATATATATTAGTATGGAATGCTACTCAGCCATAAAAAATGAAATGCTGTCATTTGCAACAAAATGGATTAACTCTAAGTCATGATACTTAGTGAAGTAGGCCAGTCCCATAATGACAAATGCCATTGGTTTTCCCTGATCTGCAGTAACAGAAAATGTGATAGGAGTGAAACTGACAGTTTGAGATTTGATGATTATTCACAGCCCTTGTCTCTGCTGTTGAGGAACAGAGTTTTCTTCTACAATTTGTTGAATTCTTAATGTAGTGTCAATTCTATGAGTATAAAGTAAACTGAAAGTAGATCACTATAAAAATTAAGAGGGAAGAAGTGGAAGGATGGGAGCACAGGTAGGATGAAGGGTGAGGTGGAAAGTATCACTATGTTCCTAAATGTTTATATGAAATACATAAGTTTGTTTACCTTAAATGAAAAATCTATGCCACAAGACCTGCCCTGAAAATGATGTTTTAATACGTAAAACATGACGTGGGAGTCAGCATTGTAGGGCAGCCAGTTAAGCCCTGTTGGCAACACTGGCACCCCGTATCAGCAGATGACCCAGGTGGCTCTCCTTCCCATCGGCATCCAGGAAGGCAGCCAAGTGCCTGGGCCCAGTCATCGGGTGATACGGATGAGGCTCCTGGCTCCTGGCTTCAGCAAGACCAGCACTACTGGCTGTTGTGATCGCCTGGGGCGTAAATCGATAGATCTCTCTCTCTCTCACTCTCTCCCCCTTTTCTAATACATAAAATCTTTTAAAAAGCATGATTCTAAAACTTACATGTAATATTAAGATAATTTTGAATTAACAAACGCAGGCAATGTCATCAATCAAGACATATAGTAAGGTTATAATTTAAATGATTATGCATTGGGCTGTAAAATCACAGGTAGACAAGTCTAACACAATGGAGGATTTCCTTGTGTGGAAACAATGTAGCGTAAGCCTCATTTTGTTCTGCTACTCATCCTCTGTTACTGCTTTACAGATCCGGAGAGATCCTTATGTGTTTCATATCTAGGGCATTTTAGCTCTATTTCTACTTTAATAATTTTTTAAGACATGCAGGATCATATAGTTCCCACGTAACTTAGAGACAGTTTACACAGTGAAAGAACTGGACAACATGTTTTCTAAAATATTAAGTACAACTTAAGAACACTTATAATATTAAGAAATTTCCACTTTTTCTGTATCTCGATGATATGTTAAAAATACTGTTATAAGGATAAAAAAAAAAAACAAATGAAAGGTGTATCATTTCAACTTCATAAATCTTGTACTAAGTCTGTGAGTAATCTAAAAAAGATAATCTCCAGATGGCAAAGAAAGAAGGCAGCATTGTAGGTTAATCAAGAAGTATATGCAGAACCTGTACCATCATCATTTAAAAGCAACAGACAATGTATGCTACACAGTAGAATAGCTAAAAATCTCTACCATTTGCTGACAGAACATTTCCCCCAAAGAGCTAGCAAATACAGTATTACACCTCTTTGCTGTTACATTTCATGAGAAGACTAGATTAATATTTTTGCATTATAAGTTCAAGAAGAATAGGTTAAATTAAGAAGGTTTGTAGTAGTACAGAGATACAACAGTTGATAAAGTCTCTGCCAAATAACTGAAGGAGCTTTTTCAGTCTACACACAATTACCAATTTTTATTTCTCTTATTTATCAATAGTGGTAAAAGAATCAAGAGGGAACATATTGCTTGTACAAATTACATTCACTGTATGGATAAAATTTACCATCTCAGGGGCCTACGCTGTGGCATAGCGGGTAAGGCCGCAGCCTGTAGTGCTGGCATCCCATACGGGCACCGGTTCAAGTACTGGCTGCTCTACTTACAATCTAGTTCTCTGCTATGCCCTGGCAAAGTAGCAGAAGATGGCCCAAGTCCTTGGGCCCTTGCACCCACATCGGGGACCAGGAAGAAGGTCCTGGCTCTGGCTTCAGATTGGCCCAGCTCCAGCCCTTGCAACGGTCTGGGGAATGAACCAGCAGAAGGCACATCTCCCTCTCTCTGCCATTGCCTCTCTGTAACTCTGCATTTTAAATAAGTAAATCTTAAAGAAAAATACCATCTGAAAAATCAATCTAGGAGTTATTACTAACTTTTAATTCTAATCAGTTATGAAATTTTGTGGTTTATAAACATATTTCTGCATGTTAGCCTCTGCTAGTTCTCTCTCAAATCTTCCATTCTATTTAACATCTCGTGTCTGATAAACATGTTCCTGCACTCTTTGGTAACATATCCTGAAAATGTTTACTTTGTATATGTTTCTAATTCTATTCACCTAAATCTGAAGAAAAACCCACAAGGTGACCCAATTACGCTTTTAAAAGATGCCAACATGCATCTTTTCTAGAAAGAAATTATCTACCTCCCCACAATCACATACATGTGTGTGCATCAGATACAGAGAAGCCCATAGAGTCATGCAAACTATATAAACCTCAACTTAGCATGCTGCTGGGGTTGCTTCACACGTTGTGTGTCATAAATAAACAATTACAGATACAGCTGAAGCTTTCTGTGCACGTTGCTGCAAACACGCCTCTCATCTTTCTCTAATGCAAACCAAATCCTTCCAACAATGCGATGCTTCACTTGTTAAGCTATCGCAACTTCCCAACAGCAAACATTGTCTTTATGTATCGAATATACAGGGTTCCAAAGAATAACAAGATTCAAATCACATATCTTGGTGCCACCATTAAAAGCCTAAAGACTAAAAGGCATTGAAATTGAGGCAAAACTGCTTCAAAAAAAGAAATTCATTTTAGCCAACTTTTGTATCACATATGGAAAAATATACATTTAACCTACAACCAATGTTGAGGATATATGTTAAAATGATTCTAGACTAAAGAAAAAATAGAATCCAGGAATACTAAGAAATTCTGATAGCAATTGTTTGTCTACCAGAGAAAGCCTATCCTTCTTCCTTAAGAACAGATTGACAGTAGTCCTAATAAATTATTAGACAAGCTAATGCTCCCACATTAAAAAAAAAAAAAAGGTACTGCACCACTACCAAGCTGAGTGACTCAAAAACATTAGGTTGCTTTTGCATTTGAAAATCAATTAATATAATACATGTTAGCCAAGAGAGAGGTCATACAGTAATCCCAACAGTTGTCAAATTTAGTTGTTAATTTTAAATATAAATTTGTAAAGAAGACAATGGTTCTTTTAACATCACAAATAGAAAGAGTCTGCGTTAACCACTGTGATTCATCTACACAAAACCCACAGAAAACATTTCACTATATGGTGAAATATTGAAAGCTATGCATTGAAATGGAAAAGGGCAAGGATTGTCCTCATCCCCATTTCTATTCTACACTGTGTGGTACATCTAATCAATGCACCGAGGTAAGGAAGTAAACAAAAGAAAAAACCTGAGATAATGCTAAAATTGTCATGTTTGCAGGTAGCCTAATACTATGTATGAAAAATTTTAAAATCCTAAGAACTCAGAATCAATGAAAATTAAGTATGCCTGTTTCTAATAGCATATGTGAGACAGAGAGGCAGAGAGAATTTTGCAAACAATTGGTCAAATTCGGAATGTTACCTAAAATAGCATGAAAAGCACAGAAAACGATTAGGAGAAGGTCATGAGAGCCACAGCAGCAGTTTCTGCATCTCCGCAGATACCCACATGAAGGCAGAGCAGCAGGCCCGTTCCTGCCACAGGGAGTCAATCTGAGACTGAGTCTGATCAAATGTTTGTATTCAGCATCCAGAATGCACTAAATGAGAACGAGCAGCATGCTGACTTTCACTGTGGGCTTACAGTAAGTAAAATCCAGATGAAAGGAAATCAGCAATTTAAAGGGAATGGGCTCTTTTGCCTATACATTTTAAGATAAAGAATTGAAAATTAATCTTGATGTCAATGGAAGGGGAGAGGGAGTGGGAAAGGGGAGGGTTGCGTGTGGGAGGGAAGTTATGGGGGGGGGGAAGACATTGTAATCCATAAGCTGTACTTTGGAAATTTATATTCATTAATAAAAGTTAAAAAATAAATAAATAAAATAGCATCACCCCTGAAAAAAAAAGATAAAGAAACAAATGAATGTAACTGCAAATTAAGACCTGAAAGGACTCTGAAGAAATATACAAGACCCAATTACTTGATAATGATTACATTTTCATGACAAATCTAGCAAAACATGGTATTTTTTCCATTTAACAAGAAACTGGCTACTTTGGGCAGGAAGAAAAGTGGCTGTGATTGGCTTGGAGCACATGAGGGCTCTCTGGGAACCTAACGCTCTTCAATAATGATAATTACAAGGGTGCTCACTTTATAATGACTTATATCTTCCACTTATTAAATATATCTCACCAAAGTTTAACATTTTCCCTATGAAGTTTTGCATACTTTTGTTTATATAAAAAGACATACTTGAATAAATCTAAGATACAAGATCACATAAAGGAAACTTATAGGTTTTATGAATTATATAACTTGATACATTCTCAAATTGAACAGAGGACTCAATAGATTTCGATGTGTAAGAGCATGTTGTCAGCAGAGAAAGTTTCACTTTTTCCTTTCCTATTTGGGTGTCAATTCTTTCTCTTGCCTCATTGTTGCCACTCTGGCTAGGACTTCCAGTATGAAGTTAAACAGAAATGTTAAGTGTAGATAGCCTTGGGGCTGGTACTGTGGCGCAGCAGGCTAAAGCCCTGGCCTAAAGCACTGGCATCTCATATGGGCACCGGTTCTAGTCCCGGCTGCTCCTGTTCTGATCCAGCTCTCTGCTATAGCCTGGGAAAGCAGAAGATGGCCCAAGTCCTTGGACCCCTGCACTCATGTGGGAGACCCGGAGGAGGCTCCTGGCTTTGGATCGGCACAGCTCTGGCCATTGCGGCCATCTGGGGAGTGAACCAACGGGTGGAAGACCTCTCTCTGTCTCTACCTCTCTCTGTAACTTTTTCAAATAAATATCTTTAAAGAATAAAAATAAAAAGTGTACTCACTACACTTGCCATGATTTACATATTCTGCGATTTTTTACTTATTCCTACTTTCCAAAATTTCCACCCCAAAATATATCCTTGCCTTTTTTATTTTTTTTAACATTTTTAACTTTTATTTAATGAATATAAATTTCCAAAGTACAGAATATGGATTACAATGGCTTCCCCCCCACACCGTCCCTCCAACCCGCAACCCTCCCCTTATCCACTCCCTCTCCCCTTCCATTCACATCAAGATTCATTTTCGATTCTCTTTATATACAGAAGATCAGTTTAGCACACATTAAGTAAAGATTTCAACAGTTTGCTCCCACACAGAGACATAAAGTGAAAAATACTGTTTGAGTACTAGTTATAGCATTAAATCTCAATGTACAGCACACTAAGGATAAAGATCCTACATGAGGAGTAAGTGCACAGTGACTCCTGTTGTTGACTTAACAAATTGACACTCTTGTTTATGGCATCAGTAATCACCCTAGGCTCTTGTCATGAGCTGCCAAGGCTATGGAAGCCCATTAGTTCACCGACTCTGATCATATTTAGACAAGGCCATGGTCAAAGTGGAAGTTCTCTCCTCCCTTCAGAGAAAGGTACCTCCTTCTTTGATGAACCATTCTTTCCACTGGGATCTCACTTGCAGAGATCTTTCATTTAGGGTTTTTTTTTTTTTTTTTCCCCAGAGTGTCTTGGCTTTCCATGCCTGAAATACTCTCATGGGCTTTTCAGCAGGATCCGCATGCCTTAAGGGCTGATTCTGAGGCCAGAGTGCTATTTAGGACATCTGCCATTCTATGGGTCTGCTGTGTATCTCACTTCCCATGTTGGATCATTCTCTCCCTTTTTGATTCTATCAGCTAGTATTTGCAGACACTAGTCTTGTTTATGTGATCCCTTTGGCTCTTAGTCCTATCATTATGATCAATTGTGAACAGAAATTGATCACTAGGACTAGTGAGATGGCATTGGTACAAGCCACCTTGATGGGATTGAATTGGAATCCCCTGGTATGTTTCTAACTCTACCGTTTGAGGTAATTCAGCTTGAGCATGTCCCAAATTGCACATCTCTTCCCTCTCTTATTCCCACTCTTATATTTAACAGCAATCAATTTTCAGTTAAGTTTCAGCACTTAAGAAGAATTGTGTATTGATTACAGTATTCAACCAAAAGTATTAAGTAGAATAAACAAAAAAAATACTAAGAGGGATAACATATTAAGCTGCTCATCAACAGTCAGGGTGAGGGCTGATCAAGTCACCATTTCTCATAGTGTTCATTTCACTTTAACAGGTTTCCTTTTTGGTGCTCAGTTAGTTGTCACCTATCAAGGAGAACAAGTAGTATTTGTCCCTTTGGGATTGGCTTATTTCACTCAACATAATGTTTTCCAAATTCCTAACAGGGATCACTTTTCAGTTAAAATTTAAACACCTAAGAATAATTGTGTGTTAATTACAGAGTTCAACCAATGGTACTAGAACAAAAAAAAAATACTAAAATGGATAAAGTATTGCATTGTACATCAACTGTCAGTACAAGAGCTGATCAAGTCACTGTTTCTCATAGTGTCCATTTCACTTCAACAAGTTTCCCTTTGGTGCTCAGTTAGTTGTCGCCGATCAGGGAGAATATATGATATTTGTCCCTTTGGGACTGTCTTAATTCACTCAGCATGATGTTTTCCAAGTTCCTAATCTTGTTGCAAATGACTGGGTTTCGTTGTTTTTGACTGCTGTATAGTATTCTATAGAGTACATGTCCCATAATTTCTTTATCCAGTCTACTGTTGATGGGCATTTGGGTTGGTTCCAGGTCTTAGCTATTGTGAATTGAGCTGCAATAAACATTAATATGCAGACTGCTTTTTTGTTTGCCAATTTCATTTCCTTTGGGTAAATTCCAAGGAGTGGAATGGCTGGGTTGAATGGTAGGGTTATATTCAGGTTTCTGAGGAATCTCAAGACTGACTTCCATAGTGGCTTAACCAGTTTGCATTCCCACCAACAGTGGGTTAGTGTCCCTTTTTTCCCACATCCTCTCCAGCATCTATTGTAGGTAGATTTCTGAATGTGAGCCATTCTAACTGGAGTGAGGTGAAACCTCATTGTGGTTTTGATTTGCATTTCCCTGATTGCTAGTGATCTTGAACATTTTTTCATGTGCCTGTTGGCCATTTGGATTTCCTCTTTTGAAAAATGTCTATTGAGGTCCTTGGCCCATCTCTTAAGTGGGTTGTTTGTTTTGATTTTGTGGAGTTTCTTGATTTCTTTGTAGATTCTGTTTATCAACCCTTTATCAGTTGCTTAGTTTGCAAATATATTTTCCCATTCTGTCAGTTGTCTCTTCACTTTCCTGACTGTTTCTTTTACAGTACAGAAACTTCTCAATTTGATGCAATCCCAAACGTTAATTTTGGCTTTGACTGCCTGTGCTTCTGGGGTGTTTTCCAAGAAGTCATTGCCAGTACCTATATCTTGCAGGGTTTTTCCAATGCTCTCTAATAATTTGATGGTGTCAGGTCGTAGATTTAAGTCTTTAATCCATGTTGAGTGGAAGAACTTCTGAGATCAATCCCATTCACAGTAGCTACAAAAACAATCAAATACCTTGGAATAAACTTAACCAAGGACGTTAAAGACCTCTATGATGAAAATTACAAAACTTCTTAAAGAAAGAAATAGAAGAGGATACCAAGAGATGGAAAAGTCTTCCATGCTCATGGATTGGAAGAATCAATATCATCAAAATGTCCATTCTCCCAAAAGCAATTTATAAATTCAATGCAATACCAATCAAGATACCAAAGACATTCTTCTCAGATCTGGAAAAAATGGTGCTGAAATTTATATGGAGACACAGGAGACCTCAATAGCTAAAGCAATCTTGTACAACAAAAACAAAGCTGGAGGCATCACAATAACAGATTTCAGGACATACTACAGGGTAGTTGTAATCAAAACAGCATGGTACTGGTACAGAAACAGATGGATAGACCAATGGAACAGAATTGAAACACCAGAAATCAATTCAAACATCTACAGCCAACTCAAATTTGATCAAGGATCCAAAACCAATCCCTGGAGTAAGGACAGTCTATTCAATAAATGGTGCTGGGAAAATTGGATTTCCACGTGCAGAATCATGAAGCAAGACCCCTACCTTTCACCTTACACAAAATATCCTTGCCTTTTTTCTGTAATCTGCAGACATGTGCAGAGTAATGAAAAATCTTGAGGTCAAATAAGGTAATATGCTTTGCTTTCTTTTATTTTTCCCATTTTTCAAAACATTTTGCAGAATATTCTTGGATATACAATCTTGCAAAAATATTTTAAATTTCTTATTTCAAAATGCCAAACATTTGTGACTAAAAGCCTTTTAAACATAAGTAAAATTAAGACTACATAGCAAGGAAATTATACAACTTTCTATTTCCATGGAAAATTATCTTTTCAAATTTTCGCTCCAGTTTTCCACATAGTTTCCTGAAGGTAACTCTATAACACACACACATGCACACACACACACACACGATTTCTTTTTTTAAAAACAAAAAATGCTGGCCGGCGCCACAGCTCACCAGGCTAATCCTACGCCTTGCGGCGCTGGCACACCAGGTTCTAGTCCTGGTCGGGACGCCGGATTCTGTCCCAGTTGCTCCTCTTCCAGGCCAGCTCTCTGCTGTGGCCAGGGAGTGCAGTGGAGGATGGCCCAAGTCCCTGGGCATTGCACCCCATGGGAGACCAGGAGAAGCACCTGGCTCCTGGCTTCGGATCAGCGCGGTGCGCCTGCCGCAGCATGCCGGCTGCAGCGGCCGTTGGAGGGTGAACCAACAGCAAAAAGGAAGACCTTTCTCTCTGTCTCTCTCTCTCTCACACTGTCCACTCTGCCTGTCAAAAAAAAAAAAATGCTAAATGTTGTAACTGAAATAGCATAAGGATCCAGAAAAACTAACAGAACATCTATTACAAGCTTTACAATAGTACTACAGAAAAAAAAATCTACAAACTTTATGTATCTGTATTTAATAATCTTGAGACTGTTTTCTGATCAATTATCATCTCAATTTTGAACGTCATATGTACTAACATACTGATTAGTAAACTCAGAGTACTTTGAAATCATGGGTAAGCATAACTGCTAGGTGTGCAATCAGTCTAAGACAACCTGCAGAGTGGGCAATGTGGCACAGAGAGTTGACCTGCTGCTTGGCATACCCGCATCCCATATCAGAGTGCAAGTTTGAGTCCCGGCTGCTCGGCTTCCCAGCCAGCCTTCTCCTAAAGCATTCTTGGAAGCAGCAGAAAATGGCTTAAGTGCTTTGGCCACTGCCACCTGTAGGGGAGACCTGGATGAAATTTCTGGCTCCTGAATTCAGCCTGGTACAGACCTGGCTGTTGTGGGCATTTGGGAAGTGAAACAGCAGATGGAAGATTGCTCGCTCGCTCTCTACCTCTCTCCCTGTTCTTTTCAAGTAGATGAATATAAATAAACATTAAATATTTTAATATGCTTAAACTTAATGAGTTTTAAGTATTATAATAAAAATTGTCAGAATTTAGTTTTAAATACTTTGACATTTTACATGTACTTTTGTGGGATTTCACTTATTGCCAAATAATAAATACAAATCAACTCGTGACTCATATTTCCTTTTCGTAAAACAAATATTTATATATTCATTTTTATCTATAAGATCAAGAGAGGGAGTAAGAGGGAGGGAAGGAGAGAGAACGAAGAATAAAGAAGGAGAGGGAGAGAGAGAAAATATCCATCTTTTATCTACTGGTTTACTCCATAAATACTAGGGCTGGGCCACATCAAAGCCAAGAGACTAGGACCCCATTTGGATCTTCGATTTGGGTGGCAAGAATTCAAGCCCTTTTTATCATTCTTTCCCAGAATGCATATTAGCAAGAAGCTAATATGGAGGTAGAGGTGCCAGGACTCCATCTGGCACTGTGAGTTGTGATTTGGGTAGGCACCACAATGCCTGCCCCAATCCTATTTTTGAATGTGGTATGCATTAACCTTATCTTCTGATTACTAAACATACTCGTTGAACTATCTTGATAGAAAATCATTCAGCCTGGGATAGTGTTGTGGTTCAGCAGGTGAGGCTGCAGTCTGCAATGCCAGAAACCCATATGAGTGCTGGTTCAAGTCCCAGCTGCTCCACTTCCAATCCAGCTACCTGATAGCATGCATGGAGGAACAGCTAAAGATGGTCCAAGTGCTTGGGACCCTGCTAGTCATATGGGAGACCCAGATGGAGTTCCAGGCTCCTGCCTCCTGCCTAGCCCAGACCCTACTGTTGCAGCCATTTGGAGAGGGAACAAGTGGGTAGAAGACCTTTATTTGTCTCTGCCTCTGCCTCTCTATTTTTAACTCTGACTTTACAAAAAGTAAAACTTAAAAAAAAATCAAAGTCATTCAACTGGGTCAACTTACTATCTAGGTCCTCAAGAATTAGGGTTTCAATCTCACACTTATGCACCATGAAAAAGTAGGTGATTAAGATTAATACTTGTTTTAAAATTTCCTTAGGCTAGTCAGTATGGAGATTCCTCAGAAACCTGAATATAACCCTACCATTCGACCCAGCCATCCCACTCCTTGGAATTTACCCAAAGGAATTTAAATTGGCAAACAAAAAAGCGGTCTGCACCCTAATGTTTATTGCAGCTCAATTCACTATAGCCAAGACCCGGAACCAACCTAAATGCCCATCAACGGTAGACTGGATAAAGAAATTATGGGATATGTACTCTTTAGAATACTATACCGCAGTAAGAAACAACGAAATCCAGTCATTTGCAACAAAATGGAGGAATCTGGAACACATCATGCTGAGTGAAATAAGCCAGTCCCAAAGGGACAAATACCATATGTTCTCCCTGATCGGTGACAACTGACTGAACACCAAAAAGGAAACCTCCTGAAGTGAAATGGACACTATGAGAAACGGTGACTTGATCAGCATAGCCCTGACTGTTAATGAACAACTTAATTCATTATCCCTCTTAGTACTTTTTTTTTGTGTGTGTTCTACTTAATATGACTGGTTTAATTCTGTAATTAATACACAGTTATTCTTAAGTGTTGAAATTTAACTGAAATGTGATCCCTGTTAAACATAAGAGTGGGAATAAGAGAGGGAAGAGATGTACAATTTGGGACATGCTCAGGCTGACTTGCCCCAAATGGTAGAGTTAGAAACATATCAGGGGACTCCAATTTAATCCCATCAAGGTGGCATGTACCAATGCCATCTCACTAGTCCAAGTGATCAATTTCAGTTCACAATTGATCCTAATGAAAGGACTAAGAGTCAAAGGGAGCACATAAACAAGTCTAGTACCTGCTAATACTAACTGATAGAATAAATAAATAAAGGCGAGAGTGATCCAACACGGGAAGCGAGGTACTCAGCAGACTCATAGAATGGCGGATGTCCTAAACAGCACTCTGGCCTCAGAATCAGCCCTAAAGGCATTCGGATCTGGCTGAAAAGCCCATGAGAGTATTTCAGGCATGGAAAGCCAAGACACTCTGGCAAAAAAAAAAAAAAAAAAAAAAAAAAAAAAAAAAAAAAAACCACCCTAAATGAAAGATCTCTGTGAATGAGATCCCAGTGGAAAGAACAGGTCTTCAAAGAAGGAGGTACCTTTCTCTGAAGGGAGGAGAGAACCTCCACTTTGACTATGACCTTGTCTAAACAAGATAAGAGTCGGAGAACTCAAGGGGCTTCCATAGCCTTGGAAACTCATGACTGGAGCATAGGGAGATTACTGATGCCATAAACAGGAGTGTCAATTGGTAAAGTCAACAACAGGAGTCACTGTGCACTTACTCCTCATATAGGATCTCTGTCCTTAGCGTGCTGTACATTGAGACTTAATGCTAAAACGAGTACTCAAACAATATATTTCACTTTGTGTTTCTATGGGGGTGCAAACTGTTGAAAGCTTTACTTAATGTATACTAAACTGATCTTCTGTTAAAAAAAAAAAAGAAGAAGAAATTATCAATTCCCAACTTGACTCTCACTGGGATTAAACATGACAATAGGTCTGATCTGATTTCATCATCATTTAAAAAATCATCTATTATTTTTCACTTTATGTTTCTGTGTGGGAGCAAACTGTTGAAATCTTTAGTTAATGTATGCTAAACTGATCTTCTGTATATAAAGAGAATTGAAAGTGAATCTTGATGTGAATGGAAGGGGAGAGGGAGTGGGAAAGGGGAGGGTTGCGGGTGGGAGGGACGTTATGGGGTGGAAGCCATGTAATCCATAAGCCGTACTTTGGAAATTTATATTCATTAAATAAAAGTTAAAAACAATAAATGTAAATATTATGGAGTATTTTCCATGAAATATTCTTTTATCTTTTTGTTCAATTATTGTTACTATCCAATCATCAGTTGTTTTCATAATAATCAGTAAAAAGTATGTGTTTAATATAAAAAATTTTCCTTAGCCATGCACTAATTCTAGGAAAATATGAACATAATTAAAAACAAAGAAAATTCAAACTACTGGAACATTTCTTAGGCAAAGATTTAGAAGCTATCTTGATTTATCATGTAACATTCAATTACATCTTATTGCCATGAAAAGTAAGCTGGAAAAAATAATTAAGAGTTCCAAAGAAAATACAGTGGTCTCCTCAGAGTATTTTAGAAAAGCATTACAGCGTGCCACCTAATGGATATCTTAAATAGGTGTCTTCTGCTTACACGTGCCATCGCCAAGAATTTGAAATTATATGTACATGCCACTTATGAAGTTCTTCCATTGTAACAAAAACTTTCACATTAAATGCTCATCAAAATACACCATGAAATATGTATATATACATATGCACACACAACTGTATTTGATACTACATTCATAATTGTGTTTCTTTAAGGTAGTTTGGACCTTCTAAATTTATTTCAAAGGCAGAGAGAGAGAACAGGAGAAACACAGAGAAAGAGAAATCTTCCATCCACTAGTTCACTCCCCAAATTACCCCAATCCCGGGGTTGGGTCAGTCCTAAGCCACGAGGTCCATCCAGGTCTCCTAAATGAGTGCGGGGGCCCCAAGTACTTACCCAGTATCCACTGCCTTGCTAGGAGCATTAGGAAGAAGCTCAATCAGGCTTAACCAGCTGTGCCACAGTGGCATCCCCTAACGCTTCTGAAAAGCTATTTTTTAAAACTCTAATAGCTTCAGTTTTCTATTTTTTCATGTTGTCCTTTTTAATTTTTCGATGCTGACTTCTTTGCCTGTTGCCTTTCCCTGTGGTTTATGAAAGCAAGCTTCCCTTAGTACAGACTCCTAGTCAGATTACCTCTAGAGTTGTGACCAGTGCATTTCCCTAAGGGCTTCTCCTGTGCTGAGTGGGAGTGTTGATAAACCAGCCACCCTGGAGAGAGTGAGGATTTGATATAAGCAGGCATGTAAAAGCCCCAAACTGGGCTGTCAAGAGGAATCTGGAAGAGCACTGAGCTTCAGGGAAAGATTCATTTCCTCTCACCTCCCTGCTTCTCCACACTTCCCCCAGTCCCTGACTCCTAAGGGAGCTCATGATCTCCTTAGACTTTTCAGGTAGAGCAATCTGCCTCCCCACCCCAAGTATCACAACATATGATCTGAGAAAAGGCACAGGATTGTATGTGCAGCCATTCACAAATCGGGTTCTCCTCACTCATGTCCTTCTTTGAGCCTTGTACAGTTTGTCACGTCGGCAGCCTCTCTGCAGGCTCCTTTGGGAAATCATGCACTTTGGCTAATGTCTTACATTCTTGTTTCCTCTACTATTTTTCTACCATCTGCCATCTCTCTTCCAAATCTCAACACCCACCTAGCACACATTTAATTCTACCTCATTATAGTACTGTTTCTAGAGAAGTTTGATTTTTGGCCCCCACCATATTGGAAATGTTGATCAAAATTTACAAATAGATTTCTCACATATGCACACACAGAAGAATATGCTTATATTTTTCATTTTTAAAAATGGAATTATATTTTACATCTGCTTTGGCAGTTACTGCATGTGTGTGCATTTTGTATGCTGTTGCTTAATTACAAAGGCTCAAACAATTAATTAGGCTCACAACATCCAAGTTTAACTTGCCCCAAACTTTATTTATTTTAGAAAAGGATACAGGAAAAGAAAATACACTACATCAATATTGGCAATATCCGGGGGCTGGCATTTGACATTGCTTGGGAAGCCCACATCCCATGTTTGAGTGCTTGGTTTGAGGTCTGGTTCCCCCACTCCTAATTTCAGCTTTCTGCTAATACACACCAGTAGGAGGCAGCAGGTGATGGCTCTATTAGTTAGGTTTCTGCTACCTGTGCTTTAGACCTCTAGGCTCTTAGCATTTGAAGAGCAGAGAGACAGAGAGAGAGAGACAGAGAGAGACAAAGAGAGACAGAGAGAGACAGAGAGACAGGGAGACAGAGAGAGACAGAGAGAGACACAGAGAGACAGGGAGAGACAGAGACAGAGACATGGACAGACAGGGAGAGAGAGGAAGAGGGGGGAAGGGGGGAGGGGAGGGGGGGAGCGAGGGAGCCAGGGAGCGAGGGAACGAGGTGGGTAGGTGTAAATCTAGATCCACATCACTGGAATTTTCAGTAATCGTGTCTAACCAAATCTGGGGTGAGCAGATGAACAGGACATCCATGCACCTGGTGGGCAAGGTCCTCCTAAGATAATACAATTGATGTATTTAGATTTTTCAGAGTAGAATAGGTATGTATAAGATTATAAATCTTTCCCCCCTAAAATTATTATTCTTTTGTTATAGCATTGAAACTGTATGTTCTCATTGTAGAAAATCCCTCCTTAATAGGTAGAAGAAAGCAGAGTATAAGGAAAAGTACCTTGTTCAATGAACACCAAATTTCCTTTTATGTACAAGACTCACTGATCAGAGAAATATTTTAATTGGCTTTGAAAGAAAAAAATCTCAAATCACTAGACCTATAATATGTAGCATTTATCTCATAAAACAATTAAAAACTAAATCCTAAAATGATGAAACAGAAATGAACAGAAACATGAGACACAGAATATTGTCAATAAAAAACTAGAAAAGACGATTAAACACAAGACAAAATGAAATAATAGTAGTGAATTCTAGCATAACTGAAATTTACTTAGAGTCAATATTAAGGCACTATTGATCACAAAACTCTACTGAATCCAGTTCTTTCTAGTGAGAATAAATTAACAGAGACAGTACGCAATAAAGCCAAACACTGAACAGAACTGAGGTAATGTGAGGCTTTATCTTAGACTTGTCAGGAATAGTCTTTGTGATCCTGAAAAACATACCTAACATCTCTGTGCTACACGTAGGTTATCTGTGCAATCAGAGTTGGATTGGAAGTTCTCTAAATTCTTTTCCAAATGTTAATTTTTTATACAAGTCTAAAAGATTTCCTATGTGAAAGATTACTTAAAATGTTGACTATGGATTATTTTATAAGTATTCACTTCAATGCCTAAGACTCGTATTTTTAAAACCTGTGTTGATTTTAACATACCTTCTGTGTAACACCAAAATAAGAATTAAATATAACTTTTGTGATGTTTTATTATTTAATATAGGAGAGTACAAGGAGGTTGCTAGAATGTTAGTATTAACCTATTGTATAATGATGGAGGTTACTTCAGGTGATTTGGCCAAGACGCCGTTCAATAAATTCTAAATATAAACAGAGACATAATTGTTATAGGCAAATATACATATTATAGTATCATATATATAGATTTATGGTATTTATATTTTATTATATGTACTTTCTCTCTACATTGTTTCTCAGGTAAAATGCTCCTTTTATAATCTAATAATTAATTGTATTTTCATTAAAATTTATTTTTCAATTATGAAGTGATTTTTTTCAAATATATTTCTCTGTGCTCTCTAAATTAATTTTGAAATTATATGAATATAGTTATTCCTATGGCTGTAGCACCACATATTTGCAGGTTTTTTTCTTATATTTATAGCAAAATAATTAAACCAATGTGCTTACTAATTTTAGAACTTCTTGCTATAACTCAGAATCATTGTATTATCTTAATGCTTATTGCAAATCATGTTAATAGTAATACTTATTTTGAGCAAATTTTCACTTTCCATAGCAATAATTATGTAGGAAGAATAATTTTCTTATTTCTAAATGACAACATGAAAGCACAAAAGGTTCATGTTAAGTAATAGGCCCATTTTCCAAAGCTACTGTTTGAATTTGCTGTAACTTAACCTCCAGTCTGACTCTAAATCCTGCACCTTCAAGCACACTACTGTGTTAATAGGAGATGATGCAGATTTGTAAAAGAAAAATATCCACTCCAATAAACCTTTGTGACATTAATGAAGATCATGGGCAATATCTGTTGAGTCTCAAAAACCACCCATCACATAAGGTACCTATTCACCATGTTAATAAAAGGAAAACAGGATAATTCAAATAAATGATTAGTCTCAGCGTATAATATACTGAGTAATTTTTGATTAGTGTATCGAGGATTGATTTTGAAGGAAAATACATTTTAATGATCTCCAAATTACAAGTATGTAACTCTTTCCAAATGCACCTTTTGAACTAGCAAATGCCTGGATGCAAAAGGCAGGAGAAAAATCCAGTTTACCTTAATGTCAATGTGCTTTCTTCTCTGTGATCTTAAAACCCCATGTCATCCATGACTTAAGCAATCCAAAATGCCTTCAACCAGCTGTTTTCTCAAATAACGATTCTATCCAGCTTTATAGTTACTCTGCAGCAGATAAAGTCTCCAGTTGATAAAAGAATTGAAAGTAAACATAATAAAAAATTTAAATATGAAATCAAATTAATTCATGATATGGTAGAACTATACCAATTAATCACAGAGAAGCAAACAAAAGCAGACAGAAAATAACAAGTAGTTTGGTTTGATAAAGGGAAAAATTAAATATCCAGCAACTGATTCCAAATAATTAAACCATATACATGTATTCAAGCCTAAGCAAATTAAAGAGACTCCTTGACAACTAAGAGGTGTCACTGTAAATGCAAAGCATTGTAAAGTTAGAACATAATTTGCTAATATGCAACAAACTATGATTGTCCATAATCCACATTATATAATTCTATTCTTGTAATAAAGGAAGCAGGTATAATATCAAAAATCATCATGAAAAACTAGAAAATAGGCATTGACATGTATGGTGATCATTTGGAAGACTCCTCTGATAGTGACTGCAATGAATCTTAATGAAGAATGGGAGGGCAGAAGGATTGGGATGGGAGTGGGTGTGGGGTGGCAGGTATGGAGGGAAGAACCACTATTTCCAAAAGCTGTAGCTATGAAATTTATATTTATTAAATAAAAGTTTTCTAAAAGTAATCTCCAAGAGGCCAAACTCAAACTTTTGCACAGCAAAGGAAGTGATCAACAGGGTCGAAAAACATCCAACAGACTAGGAAAAAAATATTTGGGAAGCACTTCTCTGACAAAGGCCGAAAATCCAAACATAGTGCAACTCAAACAACTCAACAGCAACAGCCAACCAATCCAGTTGAGAAATGGGCAAAGGACTTGAGTAGATAGCTCTCAAAATAAACACAAATGGCCAACAAATGAGAAAATGCTCAGCATCACTGGCCATCAGGGAAATGCAAATCAAAACCACAGTTAGATATCACCTCAACCTTGTCAGAACGCCTAATATCCAAAACACAGACAATAACCAACAGTAGTGAGGATGTGCAGAATGGGAACACTTATACACTGTCATTGGGAACGTAAGTTAGTGCAGCCACTGTGGAAAACAGTGCAGAGATTTCTTTAAAAAACTAGAAATAGGCTCGCCATATGATCCAGCAATCCCACTACTAGGTATATATCCAAAACACTTGAAGATAATGCATTAAAGAGTTATTTGAACCACCCATATTTATAACGGCCCAGCTCACAACAGCCAAAGTTGGAAATCAATCAAGGTGTCAATCATCAATGAATGGATAAAGAAAATGTGGTGTATATATACAATGGAATATTATTAAGCTATAAAAAAGAATGATATTCTACCATTTACAGCAAAATGGACACAACTGAAAGACATATTGAGAATTTGAAACATCTGTGATTACTTTAAAATTTACTGCATATGGGTGAGCTATTATTTTTCCACTAATTATTGCTTATAGCTATCATCTATATTCCCACTAAACCATGGTCTTTTTACTTTTTACATGTTGAATTTCTTATTCAGTGAAGTATTAAGCCTTTTTACTGTAATGCAGTTTTAAAATATGATCTCTCCAACACTAACAATGTAGAAGGAAAGAGGACGGGGGAAGACAGGGAGGGAGGAAGGGAATATCACGTTCTTCAAATTTTGACTACAAACTGCAATGAATTTGTTAAAAATAAACTAACCAAGCAAAAAAAAAGGAAAGCTGTTGAAGTGAAAGGGATGCTATGAGAAACAGTGACTTGATCAGACCTTCTCCTGACTGTTGATATACAATTTAATACTTTATCCCTTTTAGTATTTTTTTTGTTCTACTTAATACTATTGGTTGAACTCTGTAATTAAAACACAATTGTTCTCTAGGCATTTAAATTTAACTGAAAAGTGATCCCTGTTAAATATAAGAGTGGGAATAAGAGAGGGAAGAGGTGTACAATTTGGGACATGCTCAATCAGACTTGCCCCAAAAGGTGGAGTTAGAAATGTGCCAGGGGATTCCAATACAATCCCATCAAGGTGGCATGTACCAATGCCATGTCACTAGTCCAAGTGATCAATTTCAGTTCACAATTGATCATAATGATAGGACTAAAAAGTCAAAGGGACCAAACAAAACTAGTGTCTGCTAATACTAACTGATAGAATATTTCCAATTTTAAAATATCTTAGTAAATTAGTAAGAAATCAATGCTAATATTCACAAGGTATTATAACATACAGAAAATGTGAGGAAAGAAAATATTCAATTTTAATATAAGGCATAGCTTACGATTCACAATGAACACATAATAAATTTTATAAAAAGGGAAGAATTAGTATTTTTTTTTTTGGACAGGCAGAGTGGACAGAGAGAGACAGAGAGAAAGGTCTTCCTTTGCCATTGGTTCACCCTCCAATGGCCACCGCAGCCGGCGCACCGTGCTGATCCGAAGGCAGGAGCCAGGTGCTTATCCTGGTCTCCCATGGGGTGCAGGGCCCAAGCACTTGGGCCATCCTCCACTGCACTCCCGGGCCACAGCAGAGAGCTGGACAGGCAGAGGGGCAACCGGGACAGAATCCGGCGCCCCAAACAGGACTAGAACCCGGTGTGCCGGTGCCGCTAGGTGGAGGATTAGCCTATTGAGCCACGGCGCCGGCCAGTAATTAGTATTATCTTTCCACCACTAACAACTACTGAAACAGACTGTTAACAAGTGCTAGTTGGTCATCAATGAATGAGTGCAATCTGGACAATTTCTTTGAAGGAACATACTGAAAACTTCAAACTCTGGAAGTCCGTAGTTATTAAATAACTGAGAAATTGTATACAAGAAAAAACTGTTACAACTGACTGCCCACATACCTAAGTTATCTAAATGGAAATACTGGTATTTAATGAACATTAGACTATTGTTGGAATTTGGGTATTCCAAAACTTATTTGATTCTAAAGTACAAACTCCAATCGACTATACAGTAATAAAAGCAAACTCAAAACTTATATTTGTAAATGGCATACAATTCAATCATCTCCCTTCAAAGATATGAAGAAAATCATTGAATATTTAACTTAGTAATCTTAGCAAAGTGAAAAAATTTTCAGTGCTTTAAGAATGACTTTGTAGCACTAAAATAGATATCACTAAATATTCAACTGAATGTATTGTACAGTTTTAAGATATTATATACTTTTAAAAATTATGGGAATAGGGGTCAGCGCTATGGCACATCGGCTAAAGCCATAACCCATAGTGCCAATATCCCATATGGGCTCTAGTTCGAGTTCTGGCTGCTCCACTTCCGATCCAGCTCTCTGCTGTGGCCTGGGAAAGCAGCAGAATGGCCCAAATCCTTGGGCCCCTGCACCCATGCAGGAGACCTGGAAGAAGCTCCTGGCTTCGGATGGGTGCAGCTCCAGCCACTGCAGCCATGTGAGGAGTGAACCCGCAGATGGAAGACCTCTCCCTCCCTCCATCTCTCTCCGCCTCTGCCTCTCTGCAATTCTGCCTTTCAAATAAATTTTTTAAAAAATATGGGAATAAAAAATCCTTTAATGCAACTATTATGCAAACTTTTATTTCCATTAATTTTAGAATTTGTGTACCTTATACTCAGATGAGTATTCACTATATAAATAAAAATATCTATAGTTTTTGTCTAAATATACCTTTCCTTTTGATAACAATGGAACATAGAAAAATCATACAAACAATGTTTAATGGATAATCATATGGACTTCTTGGCACAAAAACATTCACATATACATGTAAGAGATTATTTTTCTCATATGTATATACTTCTGAACTTCATAAATCAAAACAAACCGGGGTTGGCACTCAGCACAGTGGTCAGGATGCCACTTGGGAAGCCCACACCTCAAGCTGGAGTAACTAGGTTTGAGGACCAGCTCTGCTTCCAATTCCAGCTCCTTATTTATGCAGAGAGGTAGCTGGTGACGGCTCAAGTAGCTGAGTTCCTCCCACTCACTTGGCATATCCTGACTGAGTTCCAGGCCCCTAGTTTTGGTTCAGAGCTGTGTTAAGTGGGGAGTGAATGGAGAGAAGCAGTGGATGAAAAATCGCAATCTGTCTCCCTGGTTTCAAAATAAAATTATGTGAAGCCTAACAAATTACACATAAATGTGCCCATATTTATAAGGTAGAAAAACAAAGGACATTTGGAAATGAAGCGGTTTTGGAGTTGCATTTCCACGAATATTTGATCATGCGTACTTGATTTCATGCCTTGAAATCCTGTACCATGTATTCATATAAATTATCGGAATATGCCAATGTCTCCAATTAATGAAAGTCTCACTTTATTAGTACCACCTGACAGTGGCTGTCAAGTCTGGAGACTCGATGCTTAGTTGTGAAACAAACTTAAGTCAAAGAATAGTTGAGATGGGCAGAGAAAATGGGGCAAAACCTCACACCATGGTGTGATCCTGAATAACTGGCTTAATCTGGACTCAAATATTCCTGTATTTCTCAGTTTTACTGCCGATAGTCATGTACTGCATTTTGTTCAGTGACAGACTGTGCTTATGATGGAGGTCCCAGATTATAATGGAGTTGAAAAATTCCTATTGCAAATGATGTTGTAGCCATCAAAATGTCTTAGTGCAAAATGTTACACTGTGTGTGGTGATGCTGTTATACACAAACCTCCCGTACTAAGAACTATATAAGGTTACAGCAATACAATTATGTACAGCACATAGTACTAGATAGCAGATGACTACTTGACTGGTATTTACTGTACTATACCATGATATACTTTACACTATTCATAATATTTTCATTGCTATTGCAGTGTTTCCTTCTACTTAAAAGCAAATTATGCCATGTTATACCAACAGCATTATGCATCTCATTTTACCATCCAAGTAATTTATCTATGCCATGCAGATTAATGTGAGTACATTAATTCACACAATGACAAAACTGCTTATCATACTTCTTAGAAGTAGTTAAGAAACACATGACTGTACCCTTTGTGCAAATCAATTTGAGTTGAGTTTCTTATGATGAAATAGAATGAACTGTGGTTATCAAATCTACCCATACCAACCACTTTTATTTTACTGTTTTTATCTGCTTTAAAAGACAAAAAAGTCAATTTTTAAGTAATGCCCTGTTGCCAAAAAAATGTCATTTAAAGACTGTAAATTTATTTTGTCATGTGGAATTATCATTTACCCATTTATCAGAATGATTGGTACTAATTTACAGAGATAGGCACATAAAGCCCAAGAAAATAGATGTACATGGTTAGTCATGTGAATTTTTTATGGCCTTTTTCCACAAGCATAGGAAAAATCAGTTTTTGATATGAAGGCCTCCATTATCTACACAAAGAAAATTGAGGTTGTAAACATAAGAAGCAGGATTATAAGATGGAAATCATTAGTGAGAATTTAAGATATACAGGCGCGGGGGGTTAACACCCTGGTCTGAAGCGCGGCATCCCATAAGGATGCCAGTTCGAGATTCGGCTGCTCTACTTCCAATCCAGCTCTCTGCTGTGGCCTGGGAAAGCAGTGGAGGGTGGCCCAAGTCCTTGGTACCCTGCACCCCCGTGGGAGACCCGGAGGAAGCTCCTGGCTTCAGATTGGTGCAGCTCCAGCCGTTGCAGCCAATTGAGGAGTGAACCAGGATGGAAGACCTCTCTCTGCCTCTCCTCTCTGTTTAACTCTGACTTTCAAATAAATGCATCTTAAAAAAAAAGATGTACAACTGACAAAATAGTTCAACAAATTGTGTTATGGTTGTAAAAGATCATTCTGAGTAACTTTTTGCTCAGTATTGCCTGTGGGCATCAAACATGCAAAACGCAAAACAAGAATGTTATCTGCCTAGGAAAACATCCAAATTTCTTTATCTTGTAAAAATCCTGTAAATAGACACAACCTAGACAGGTATAGGGTTTCTCTGGTTGTACTGGCAGACACAGATTTTTAGAATAGTGCTTTCACAGAGAGAATCTTCTAGGGACAAATTTTTAGAATATTACCCTCACTCTCTGGACCGACCACCTAGGAGTTTAGCACAGACATGTGCTAAGTGATACAGTCTTCAAAGGGAACCGATATAAGTTATTCCCAGGGATATCTGAGAGAACATATGGCTTGTTTCCCATATACTCATTGTCTCTGACTTGCTGGAGGATCCAGAGGCTAGTTTTCTAATCAAATTTAATTCAAGCATTTATATGACCTAAACTTGCTGGACCCTGCAGGCAGCATGTGCAGCCTCTGACTCCACAGAAATGTCACAGAAGCTTTCAGGGCTTAGCCTTTGTAAGTAAAATCCAGAAAGCAGAATAACCTGCAGGTTAGAAATAAATTCCAATATTTCTCATAAGACTGCTTAAAGAGAAAAAAAATACTATTCAATAATGAAATGTTATCAAATCATGGAGCAAATCAGCAAATCCTCAATCTGCCAATTTTAGTTCTCAAACTCAAGGCACTGAGACCTATGAGCATTGGTCAGTGAGGACATTCCAGAAGACAACTGAATTAGCCACAGATATTTATTGTCCAAGATGTCTTAGTAGGCATCATGGTGCTGTGGGTTAAGCCACCATTTGGGACATCCAGATACACTGCATCTCAGAGTACAAGGGATCCAGTCATTCCTAGGCTTTCAATCCAGGTTCCTGCTCAACGCGTCTGGGAAGCAGCTGATGATGGCCCACACACTTAGGTGCCCACCAGCCACCTTGGAGACCGGAATGGAGTTCTCAGCTCCTCGCTTCCACCTGGCCCATTCTTGGCTATGGCAGGCATTTGGGAAGTAAACCACAAGATGCGAGACCTCTCTCCCTCCCAACCTCCCTTCCCCATCTCCACCTCTCTCCCTCTCCCCCCATCTCCTCTTCTCTCTCCCTCTGATACTCTGCCTTTCAAATGAATAAATAAAAGTTAAGAAATATAGTAATATCCATATTCCAAATCATGTACAATTTTAGTGTAATTTGCAGACAGTTACTCCATTTATGCCTATAGAAGCTCCCAGCTTCTATGTGTGTATATATGTATATCTTTTTAAAACAGTTACTTCAATTACTGAACATTTCTATACCCACCATTCAGGTTATATTTCTTTTTCAAAGAAAGCATCCTTACAGCTCAAATTTTTCAAGTTCTTTATCTCTGTATTGAAATGTTCTGTGTCTCTGGAGATTTTCCTCAAAAATGTAACTGATGTAACTGGTTTTTGATATAGAAATTATTGGTCTCCCACATAAATCTAAATATAGTAGGTGACCCTCAAGTGTTATAGATTAAACATTCTATTAATTCACCTCTATATTACAGGTAGCCAACTGTTTCCTTTTTGAAATGTGATATGAGAACCTGGCTTCTTATTTATTATTCATATTTAGGGAATGCATTATTTAGCATTGATTGACACTATGGTAAATAAAAATAGTTGATGGAATTTTGATGTTTTGTGTTAAATTTTCAACATTCCTGAAATAAACACTATCATCTAAATGGGAAATCCTAATCATCACTTGCATTTGGTTGTGACTCAAGCGTAGAGTAGGCAGAGGAGTTGGAAAGCTTTATTGTGAACATTTTTCAAAGGAAAGGCTTTCGGGTATACTCTGATCAAGGTTTGCTGGTTTGAGCAAACTGGAGCTGGGATAATGGAAAGTAGAGCCACTAAAGTGATTGGCTTGGGGAATATATTTGACTTCCCTGGGTTGACCCTAAGTTGGAAATTAGGTCAAAATTAGGGAGGCTGACAATCAATAAACAGTCCTGGCCGTTCCAGGCCAGTTGCTGCAGGCGTTGTGTTTACCATCCAGAGCAGATTATGGAAGGCGCTCTGCTCTGGTGTAGCTCAGAGCTGTGATGTATGGCCTGGTCTATAATTCAGCATTAACTGAATCATAGAGCACTTTCATCAGTTAAAGCAAGTTTTCTTTTAAAAAAAAAATGATACGTAAGTTCTGGGTTTTCTTAATAAACTCATAGACCATAATGTGTTTCACTCAACCTTTTATGTAGAAAACACTAATTCTTACAACGTTATGATGTCCTATTACATTAATTTTTATACTGATAGCTAAAGCACAATGTGAGCCTTCTAAGGAATCAGCTAATTCCCATGAGCCTTTATTCAAGGCTTGCACAGCCTCTCTTGAAAGGCTTATGTCCCCAAATCAATATTCTTCTTTTGATCTTCTTTAAAGCTGTGATAAGAACATTTTCTCAATTTTATACACAGGCAACAGCACTGTGAAGTCCAGAATTCTGTGATATCACACAAGTTCAGAATAATCATGATATTGACCATCTAATGCCTGTAGTTTTATATTATTTGCATGGGTAAGAATTCACTTCTGTGTTTTATTCTATAGTGTATACTTATTGGTATATAATGAAAAATGCCAAAATAAAATACTTTGAAATAAAAATACTTCATTGTTCTCGCTCCACCAGATTTCTCACAATGAGTCTGTACTAAATATATAATCATAATAAAAATGCAATATAGAAATGAAGTTACTTTGTTTTGCATATTCATTTTCATCTCTATTGTGGATCAAAATCAATGTGATTTGCAATATGCATTGAAAAAGACTTATCACTGAAATGGAAAACATCTGGCAATAGCAAGTAAAATCAAACCCTTTTAACTAAATATGATTTGTTTGCCCAGAAGAGAGAACAGGGAAATATTCACTAAAACTATTCCATTATTTTTAGTTGGAGCATCATAAAAATCTCCCATTCTTCCCCAAAAGACTTTTTTTTATTGGGTAACTCTGAGGATGCTAGTCTGTGATATGTAGATGAGGAGAAAAGAAGAGGGATGACAGGTAATGAAGACCCAAGGAATAAAGAATGAACGGATTGTTCAAGGACTTCAGTGTCTAGGTTATGTAAAATATTTTGCTATGCAATGCTAAGCATGAGACAAAAACTACCATGAATCTGTGTGTCATAACGCTTCTTCATTGCCTGTTCACTCCTACTCTTCCTCCTTCCCTCCTGCTTCAATCATTTTTTCTTCCCTTATTACCTATCATGTATCAGACACTGTTTTTGTCACTTGAAAAACAGAGGGATCAAAGCACATGTGCACCCACCCATGCGTACACACATACACACACACACACAAATACATGGTTTTTAACAGAGATGATACCCAAGTTATTAAAATTGCAACGTTATAAATTAACAGTTCCACAATTTTGGCAAAGTCTTCTGAAATTCTCTGAACCTGTTTTTTCATGTATCACATGTGTAATATGAGTAGCCCATTGTGGAGACAATGTAAGTACACACATACACACACACAGCATTGGCTTTAAAAGATTTTTGTTTTCTTACAGGTGAAGAACACAGATTTAATAAAAAAATTTTTTGTAACTTAAAATTGCAAAGAAAATGAAGTTGTAAGAATCCTTATGTGAAGTTAAGAATATCTTTTCCAAATGGACTCAGACCAAATTATTTGTTTTTACAGTAAATTGATCTTAGTACAACAGTAAAGAATATCCAAACACATGAGCCTTCTTTCATCAATTCACTTTTCAGTGTGTTTTATGAGTGTTGCTCCACATTGGACTGGATAAAACAAAACAAAAATGGTGCTTAATGATATTGAGTCTGAGAAGCATGGACAAAGTGAGCCCATCCAAAGTTCTGAGACATTTGATTCTTCAGTGTCTATTTAGTATGAGTGTTCAACCTTCTAGGAACAAAGTAATCAATGGCACCAAATTACTGAGAACATGATGAAAAAGTGTTAACTGGAACTACCTCAAACATGGGACAAAGAAACATGATGAGTGAGATTGTGGTTGCTACAAGGAAACCACAGAAACTCAAGCCTGTATTGGGTCCCTTGTGCTTTAGTTTTAGGGCCATGATTCACAACCTGTGTCCTTTGGATTCAAGGGAATATTTGACATTGCTTGCAGACATCCATGGTAGTCACAACTGGAGAGGTCATCTAGTATGCAAAGAATGCTGTAAGGTACCCTACGACACACAGGACACCCCTGCACCCAAAGCAACAGCAGTTATTCAAGCCCTTATCATCCATACTGTTGAGACTAAGAAATCTTGTGCAGAACAGTGTGACAATAAGGGATAAAGAAACTAGTTATCCTGATTATCAACCCAAACTGAATAGGGCATTCATTTTTTAATACTCTGCACATTTGTGCAAATTTTCCCATCTGTCCATTTTCACTCATTTATCCATTTTGCTTCAGCAAATATCCATGACTAAAATAGTAACTTCAATGAACCATAGTGACATGACTGTAAGAAAAACAAAATTTATGTAATCCTCTACTACTTTCTATGACTAAAATGGTTAACAAATATATTAACAAGTCATAATTTTGAGTAGTATGCACTTGTGGGATAGATATAGATATCTCTTTCCAATCATTGGCTCACACAAAGAGACAAGGTGCTGCTTATATTCTAAAACTAGGATAACTGAAAACATTCCCCAAAGTTCCAATGAGTTTTTCTAATAAGATTTATTACATAATATATATGATAATAGAAAGAAAGTAAACAGACTGGGGAACACTGGATGACTCATTATCAGTGTCAAAAGAAACTAAGAAACACTGATAAAAAAGTGGAAAAACGAACTGTGTTTATTCATTTCCCTAACCTTACTCATTGCTTCTGAGTCACTAACTTTTAAAGAGTTGACAAACTCTTTAAAAACCACCAACAAAATTTCCATAAAAGAGAGATTGAAATGTAATGCTTTCACTGACAATATATCATAGTAACAAACTCGGATGAAACCAGCGAAAGATCAAATACATGTAAGTACTATTTGAGAGTTTAAAAAAATGCTTAAATGAACCTATTTCATTGCTTCGCTTGTATGCGTAGATCCCAAAATTTTTATAAATTTCAACGATTTGATGGATTTACCTGACTTATCTTGTATTTCTTTACATCACATTCTAGTCATTCAAAACATCCTTTACTCCAAACATAATTATTCATATTTGAAACAAATAGGCAAACAAAAATAATTTCACTTATACAGATTGATGTTCATCAGAAAGACAAACTGGAGATTCACTAACTTCTATAGTAACTAAATTATCTTGATGAAAAACACATTATTATAGAATTTACTTGTTTCTGTTTGTGTTGAGAGTGAAAGCATTAGCAAGTATCTAGAAAAGGAGGGGGGCTATTTAATCACTTGACATAGGAAATAGGATGGATGGATGGATGGACAGAAGAGACCTATGAATATAAATGTAGATATGAGGGCACTTCAAAAAGTCTGAAAAATTAATTCTAAAGTTAATTTTATTTCACTGCAAAAATCTAGAAATTTGTTTAATAGTACACATTTTCATGAACTTTCAGAAAATGCCTTAAATGCATAGATTTTAAAAAATTTGCACCATAATAATCTTTTAACTCCTTTTATCAAACTTTTTCAAGAATGATAATATAACTTCTGATTTTGTGCAAAATAGGGTTTTATGTTCTTTAAGGTGGCATGTTTCTAAAGAAAATACAAGTCCAAATAAAGTTTAGACTTAATTGCACTTTTCCCCAGGTATTTATGGATGGAGAAAAGTAAAATAGCTTTAGCCTTTCACTAAGGGTGAGACAGAAGTCAAGTATCCTAAACATGCAGAGCACACCGGCTTCTGGTCATCAGGATATGTCAGAAGGTTTCAACATCTGAAAATGGAGTAAGGTAATTGCAGATTCCAAGTGTCTCCAGTGATTAAAGTCAAGTGACGCTCCTTCTGAAGGAAAGCAAGATCATAGGGCACACACCATCTCTATGAATAGTTCTCAACACAAGTGCAGAACAAAACCAAAAATAACCACTTATAAAACTGAGAAAACATGATTGGGAACTGGCACAAGCATGACTATAAGGAAAAATCCAGGCAGTGGGATTTAAAGACACAGGTTTTAAAACAAAAATATCTATCATCATTATGGTAGTAAAATTAAGCTATGAGATTTCAGTAAGAAACTAAAAAATGGAAATGAACACATGTATTTCTTAAAATATAACTAAATTTGTTAAAATATTTAAAAATTAATCTTTATGGGTGTATTCAACAGCGGAGTTAACACAGGTAAAGAAGGAGTTTAAAGAGTAAAACATAGCTTAAACATAAGTTATTGGTGAATAATTAAATGAAAGCCCACAGCCGAGAAAATAATACATAGTAGGTTGTGCAAGAATATCTACCATACACTTAAGAGAATACTAAAGAAACAAAGAATCCAAAAAACTCCATCCATTTCAAATAAAAATAAAAAAGTAATAACAATTCTATAAGTTCCTAAAACCACACACACACACATACACACACAACCTTTAAGGCATGTGTGACCTATGTAGAAGATGGGTGGCAAAACTATCAAATAATCAAAATAGATTGACCTGTCAAAGGCAATAATGAATATAACCTGGAACACAGAAAAAGGATTTTTTTAATATGCTAAAAATGGGAATTTCCTAATTAAAATTTTCTAACAGGTAAAAAATACCCTCAATGTTGAGTGTAATATAAGCACACTCGGATTAAGAAAAACAATCTATTTCATATATTGGCTACTGTGCACAGTGCTGTAATAAACATGACAGACAATTATCTCCTTCATATTATTTCCTAAGGAAATGGGTCATATAATAGACTTTAATTTTTTGAGAAGCTTCCACAGTTATCCATAATTACTATACTAACTTGCATTACCACCAACACAGTATGAGGGGATCATTTTCTCTACATTCTTGCCATTTTCTGTACTTTTTAAAATATCCATTTAATGTGGTGAGCTTTGTGATGAGTTAACTCATCCTGGTTTTCATTTGCATTTCCCTCATGGCTACTGATACTGAGCTTTTTTTCCCCCTGATTTTGTTACATATTTGCATTTTTTTCCTCCTGTGACATATCTGTTCAGATCTTTTGTCTAGTTCTTAACTGAGTTTTTTGTGTTGTTTAGGTTTATATATATATATATATATATTACACACACACATATTTTGGACATTTATCTTTTGTCAGGTGGAATAACTAATCTCCGTAAGTTGACAGATTAAGAAAATATGGTATATATGCAAATTGTGATATTATTTCATCACAAAAAATAATGAACTCTAAGACATTTGCAATAAAGGGATAGAGCTAATTAAAATTTAAATAAGCCAGAAATAGTAAGACAAATATGTTCTCTCTCATATGAGAAAGTTTAAAAAAATAGTTGATCTGAATTAGAACAATGATTAATCAAAATCAAGAAGGATGAGGATGGGCTGCTGGGATAACCAGATTCAAAATACAATCACATAGAAGTAACAAGCTCTACTGTTTCACAGCACAGTGGAAGCGACTGTAGTTCACACTAATAGAAAGTACTAGAAGTGAAGAGCTGATAGGATCCAAACAGAAAGGAAAGGTAAGGAAATGAAAAGGTTACTGCCTGACACCCTTTAAAAATCTATAAGATTGGCCGGCGCCGTGGCTCAATAGGCTAATCCTCCACCTAGTGGCGCTGGCACCCCGGGTTCTAGTCCTGGTCAGGGTGCCGGATTCTGTCCCGGTTGCCCCTCTTCCAGGCCAGCTCTCTGCTGTGGCCAGGGAGTGCAGTGGAGGATGGCCCAAGTACTTGGGCCCTGCACCCCATGGGAGACCAGGATAAGTACCTGGCTCCTGGCTCCTGCCATCGGATCAGCGCGGTGCGCCGGCCGCAGCGCGCCGGCCACTACGGCCATTGGAGGGTGAACCAACGGCAAAGGAAGACGTTTCTCTCAGTCTCTCTCTCTCTCACTGTCCACTCTACCTGTAAAAAAAAAAAAATCTATAAGATTACATACTAATTAATTTTTTTAAATTTAAGAAAAATAAAGCTATTGAGAGGAAGGATTCACAATCAGTAGGCCTGCATAATGGAATAAATCACAGGAAATGATTCCCAGTACAGTACAGAGATGTGAGAAGAATGAAGAAAGGAAAGTCAAGACAAATAATTAAAATGGATATATAAAGTGTAAGGCTATTTAAATACATAAAAATTGTACAATTATGTCAAGAAGGTAAGAAATTGGTTCAAAGTGTGGAAGTTCTATTTTCTTAGTAGGGTCAAGGTGTCAAATAACACTCTTGAAATTTAAAGAACCATCTCACAATTTTTCTCAAAATAGAACACACGAATCATTTCTCAATTATAATGAAAATAAATAACATTAGTTCAGAATAAACAAAATACATTAGAAATCATAATGGCATATTTGAATATCTCAGTTCTTGATAAATCAATTAGGTTAAACATCATTAAGTATACAATAGTTTTAGCCAATGCAATAACAAATAGGACATAATGGATGTAAGCAGGACATCGCACTCAGTAACGTCTGGGTATACCTCCTTTTCAAGCACGTGTGAAACATTTTTCCAAAATGGAGTTATATTTAGCTATAAAGCCAGTCACAATGCGTTTCCTTGACTAGAATCCTTATAGATTAAGGATCAGCAAACTTTTTTGGGTAAAGACATTGAGGATATTTATATGTGTGCAGATAGATATAGATAGATAGGTTTTGTGGTGTTAAACTAGTTTGGCCTAAGAGTACCTCTGTACTTAAATAATAAATTTTGACCCAAAGTATCCTCCATTCATACTCAACTGTACACTAGATTGGGGTATAGGCAAATCCTAAGCTAAGGTAAGGCTATATCCTTGATTAACTAAATCTCAGCAAATCAAGATTCAGCCAGGGTCAGGCTAATGACTGATCAGACTGTGTTAACATAAGACAAATGCCTATCACATCATGCCCACATCAGAGTGCTGTTTGATCCTGGCTCATCACCTTGATTATCAACTTCCAGCATGCACGTTGTGCTATTTAAGAACTTCCTCTTATTGCTAAAGTCAGCATTTTTGTCCCTCTGGCAATCCCAAAAGGTTTGTCTGGGAACAAATGACACCAGGAGTAGCTCTCTCATTGTCAGAATGAATTAGTACTGTCTCCATACTGCACCATAGGCACCCTGGCCTAAGGGTGCTATCACTGTGAGGCATGTATGCTACAGTAAACCCAAGCGTTTCACCCCAGGACAAAGGTTCCTGTAGCCCAGGACAGAGTGCCATTCCGCACTAGCCAGCTTCCATTTGCTTCCTTTTCCCATCTCCTCTGTAATCCATCTGGACTACAGTCCCCTCCGCAACTGCTTCTGGAGGAATTCAAATCAATGCAGGAGACAACTTTTGATGTTCTGTTTGCTTTAGTAAAAAGTTCCTATCTAAAAATAACATGTATAATTTTAATTGAATTTTTTTCTAGCTTTCTTTTTATCCGTAACAAAATTAGAAAATGTCTAATAGTCTTACTCATTTAAACAAAAATGCACCCTGCTTTAGCACATATTTAATAATCAGGGTCAAGCCTTTTATAATTATCAGAATTTAATTCAACATTTTTACAGGTGAATACGAATTCACAAACATTGATGTGTATGTTCTATGTTGTTTTATATCATAGGCTACCTCTAATTTTTAATTAGATACAAAACACTGTAGAATGTTGTAGCAATGGAGGTGGCTCTTTTCCTACATTCTAAATGTTGCATACAGAAATACTAAAAATAACAGTACTGGTCACCAACTACTCCGTACTTACTACTGGGAAGAGGAGAGATTTATCTGATACATTGGTTTCGGCAAGGACTCTCATTAACTCCATAATTTTGTTTTTGGAGTCTGTGTATTCATAAAAGGCTCCCTCTCCAGGTAATCCCTGGGAGTGCTCAGGCTGCAGGTGCCAGATGGAAAATGTCTAATGTAGGAGCTAAGAATGAACACACCCAATTAGCTGAAAACCAAAAGCAGTACTCTCAATTGCACAGCCAGTTCAAAGCAGCATTTGTTACCGTTTGTGCAGTTCCTACATGTATCTGTTTGTTTCAAACAAGAAGCAAAGGGAATTATTCCACTTATTAACTCTCCAAATTAAATGATTGAAAAAAATCTGGGGAGTGGAAAGGCGTAGAAAGTAAATTGACTATGTTTCATGAGCTTCACAAATGATCTTAGCGCAGCACAAGTTTTGAAAAATCTTATTGATATTATATAAGCACACAACTTGTTTTTCTAGAATTGTTTACATTTAAAACTTTTAATATGCAGCTTTATAAGGCTTCATTCGCATTTTCATTAAGGTTGCTTTAAAAATTAGAATAGAGTTGTTAATAAAGAAATAATGAAGTAGTATTTAATTCAGTTTAGTCTAGTTTACAAAATGAAAACATTTAGCAAAAATAGTAGTTAAATTCAGTGGTTAAAAAAAATCAAAGTATTTTTTCCTCTGTCAATGTGTCCTATGGTGTCCTAGTGTAACAGGTAAGTCTCTGTAGGTTCTGTTCAGGATTATCTTGATGCAGGGGTAGGTTGTCTCAACACCCCCACCAGCACCCAGAGTATCTAGGCTCCACATGCTGTACTCAGTGTGCTTCCATTAGCCAAATGGCCAGGACATTTCATCTTTTGGGTTGAACTCAAAACGTGTTTGTGGTTTTGCATGGCTCTCACATATTAGAGCTCAAAGTTGAGACTTGTCTATCTTTTGCCAGAACTTTCTTCCCTTTCTTAGAGAACATTTTTCCTCTTTAAAAAAGATTTAAAATATGTAACAGATATGTACAAATTTTACGTATTTATGAGGCACCATGTGCCATTTTGGTATGTGTTTACATTGTGCAATCCAATCAGGGTAAAGACAGCTATTTTCTCTAACAGTTAACATTTCTTTATTGTGAAAACACCTACAGTCCTATTTTCTATTTTATTAGTGAAATGTGCAGTACATTGGTTATCTATAATCACCCTATGGTGAAACAGAAGCCCAGAAGTTCTTCCTCCTCTCTAGCTAGAATGTACTACCTGTTAGCTTTCCCATTCCTCTCTCCCCTCTTCCTTCTCCACCTCTAGTAACCACAATTGCTCTTTTAACTTCTATGGGATCACCTACTTTTGGACTCCACGTCTGAGTGGGATTTTATAACCAGTCTTTCTGTGCCTAACTTATTTCACGTCACACAGTGCCCTTAACCGTCTTCACTTTAGCCTGCTGTCTCCTATTCTGGGCAACAGATAAACCAGCTCTGTAGGTACAGATCCAAACATTTCCCTTACGGGGAAATTTGTGCATTTGTGAAACTTCATCTTTATGTTCTCTGATAAAGTAAAAATAGTGTTAGAGTAATTAATGAGAGAGAATGGTAGAGGTAATTTAGAAAGGACATAAATTATTAATTCAGAATATAAGACAACAATGTTGAATAGAAACTAAAAATAGGCTTGCACTAGAAATTTTACAGCACATTCAAGCTGATTGATAAACAGGTAAAGAGAAATGGCCCAAATGTATGAGTACATGTGCATCTATGTTTGTATTTCTGTGTCTTTCTGAGCTCTATCTCCCTTTCTCGATCTCTCTGCCCCCTTCCCATATGTATTTCTTACATGTCAACAGAAGCCCAAATATTTTAGTCTTTTCAAGCAATCGTAGTCAAAACACCTTAGCTCTGCCTTGTAACACAGAAGCAGCCATACATCATTACGCAAACAAATAAATAGGACTGTAGTCAAATAAATCTTTGTTTTCAAAAGCTAGTGGTGTATGGGAGACCTGAAAGAAGCTCCTGGCTCCTGGCAGCAGATCAGCCCAGGTCCGACCATTGCAGCCAGTTGGGGAATGAACCAGTGGACGGAAGATCAATCTCTCTCTGCCTCTCTGTAACTCTGCCTTTCAAATAAGTAAATTTTAAGGAAAAAAAAAAAGCTGGTGGTGGAGAGCATTTTTCTGATCCTTGGTACAATTTTATATACTATGATTACAAAGGGGGAAAGGGTGGAGTGTTTAGCAAGTGACATAATACATTCTTTTCAATTTCAATTAAATCACTCACAAGGAACTCTAGATGGTGTTGAAAAATCAAAACTGATTTTATATGTTATCCATTTTCAAAAACATATACAATAATGGATCTATTAAAAATAACTTTCCCCCAAAGAATACTGGATGACTCATTTAAAAATTGAACATGTCTTTTTTTTATTATTATCTTGGTAACAGCTCTGACCACCATATAACTCAGAAGGAAAAACAAATCAGGTAAATAAAACACAAAAGTAAAACTTGCAAAAGCCAACAACTGTAATTGCCCGACATTTAATTTCCATGTCTTCTATAGTGAAATAATGATCTATTTGAAAACCTGTGAGACATTGTTCTGGACATTTTAAAGCATATTAAAATATAACTCCTTCAATGAATGGTAATGACAGATTTCCATAGCTGTACCCGTTCACACAAAGTGCTATGATACAAGGATACATACCATGGAGGGTGAACCAATGGCAAAAGGAGGACCTATCTCTCTGTCTCTCTCATTGTCCACTCTGCCTGTCAAAAAAAAAAAAAATGCAGTGAGAATAATCTGGTACTTTTTAAGTAAGGAAATTAATAAGATTTGTCTTCCACTTAGATCACTCTTACTATTGTTTGAGAATCGAAAACAAGATGACCAGATAATCATTTCATTTTGAAATTAACAGATGTCACTTCCTGCTTAGAATTCTTAAATACAGATAACAGCAGACTTCATTTTTGGCAGCTGTGGAAAGGGTGAGAAATGATGAAATACATAGGAGAGGAAGATTCAAATGGATCAGAAGTACAAACTGAGGTAAACAGAAACCGGCGATAACAGGTTTTGCACTAAAGTGGATAATTACTAATGCCATAACTGAAGTGGAGAAGACTAACAAGAGACACAGTTGTCAGGAAGAAAAACAGAATTATGTTGGCATATGTTAATTTTTTTAAGTTTTTTTTGTTAATTTACTTAAAAAGCAGAGTTACAGAGATGGGTTAGACAGATCTTCCATCTGCTAGTTCACTCCCTAAATGGCCACAACAGCTGCGGCTGGGCCAGGCTGGAGCCAGGAACCTGGAGCTTCTTTAGGGTTTCCTAAAGGGTGCAGTGGCCTAAGGACTTGACCCATCTTCTGCTGCTTTCCCAGGTACATTAGCAAAAAGCTGGATTGGAAGCGGAGCAGCCTGGTCTCAAACAGTGCCCATGTGGGATGCTCACACCACAAGAGGAAGCTTAACCTGACACACCACAATGCTGTACCCGTATGTTAAATTTATGATATCTTAAACCATGAAGTGGAATTGTTAAGAGTATAGTGTAGGCTGGCGCCGTGGCTCACTTGGTTTATCTTCTGCCTGCGCTGCCGGCATCCCATATGGGCACCAGGTTCTAGTCCTGGTTGCTCCTCTTCCAGTCCAGCTCTCTGATGTGGCCCAAGAAGGCAGTGGAGGATGGCCCAAGTGCTTGGGCCCTTGTACCCACATGGGAGACCAGGAAGAAGCACCTGGCTCCTGGCTTTGGATCGGCGTAGCGGCCATCTGGGGAGTGAATCAACGGAAGGAAGACCTTTCTATCTCTCTCACTGTCTAACTCTGCCTGCCAAATAAAAACAGAGTATAGTGTGAAGAATAGAACTCATGAATTTGTTAGTGATTTGATACAGATTAACTCCATGGACCTCAAAGGTATCATTCATCAGAAGTAATGACCAAGAGGAAGCAAGCCTAAAGACATCCAGTGACATCCTAAAGACATTTAAGGAATGATAGGATGCCTGCAAACAAGTCTGAGAAAAAAAAAAAAAAGCAGCAACCTATAATGTAGGTGTGAAGGCTGAGAATGTTAGCTGGGATTTAGCAGATAAAATATCTCAAGAATCCAGGGATAGTAAAGTGTGTCCAACGCCTATGAATGTCCCATTCAAGAAGATGACTGAATAAGAATTAATTGAAAGTGTTTCAAAGTAAATGACGCTTATATATAAACTGAACCCAGACTGCGTTAGTTAAGGTAACATTGCTGAAAACAATGAGCCTAACATCTCAGTTTGTCATTCAGTAGAATAGACTCTGTTCAGTGACTCCGTAAGTCCCAGAGGTGTGTGTGGGTTTGGTTGAATCTCTGCACCCAGGCATCAAATAGGGGTAATTACAGAGAAAGGGGATAAATACAACTGATTTGGCCAGGAAATGATACATAAATATGGTCAGCTTTTCATTGGAAAGAACTAGTTTAATGTCAAGTAGACATATTATTTCATTTATTGGAGTGCATGGAACGAACGGTAAGTTTAGTAGTTTCTAGTAAATTGTTTTTTTTTTTTTTCAAAATCATGTTAATCTAAAAATTACTCCAGTCTATAAAATTTTTGGAGTATTATTTGAATGATCATTTTAGTCCATACCTTCAATTCTTCTGGAAGAGTTCAACGCTTCTAGACTTTTTGCTTTCCACACTTCAATTACAGACCGTCCTAATGATGTTCCTATACAATTTAAATGATTTGACAACTAATTTGCCAGTTACTCTTGGAATTAGTTTAATTTACATATGAAATATTTTATTTACCAGATATAGTTGTTGTTCACATTATCTTTTATGTCATATTAAAAAATGAAGTACCACACCTATTTAATAATTTTATAATACCATTAATTTCCATCATATTTACCACATTAGACTGCTTTCAAATATACTTATTTCAAAACATATTAAGCCATTTGATATTAATAGACAAATAGATATTTTAATAATATGTTCTACTATTCAGTTTAGAAGCTCATATTATAGGAAATTTGATTAATTGTAAATAAAAAAGTAGGAAAGATTTTATTCATTAACGTTCACTTAAATTAGGATTTCAATACAATTACTTACACTTTGAATATTCAATAAGTTGCTCTCCCGATTATTATAGTAAGAATAAATTAGATAAATTAAAAATTACATCTCAGCAACTCTTAGCTGCACATCACTGCATATATAAATGGCAACTATTTTAACATGCAGCACATCATTACTTCGAATTATACTATGTACAATTTTTTTCCAATGTTGATGCTACATTGATATGAACTGTCCTTAAAAAAAAAAAAAAAAAGAACTGATTGAGGGGGCCTGCGTTGTGGCATAGTGGGTAAAGCTGCCGCCTGCAGTGCCAGCATTCCAAATGGGTACCAATTCAAGTCCCGGCTACTCCACTGCTGATCCAGCTCTCTGGTAATGGTCTGGGAAAGCAGTGGAAGATGGCCCAAATCACTGGGCCCCGGCACCCACGTGGGAGACCAGGAAGAAAGTCCTGACTCCTGGCTTCAGATCGCAACAGCTCTGGCCATTGCGGCCAATTGCGGAGTGAACCAGTAGACGGAGGACCTCTCCCTCTGTCTCTCCTCTCTCTCTCTCTATGACTTTCAAATAAATAAATATTTTAAAAAATTATTAGGAGAGTTATGCTCCAACTGACATGTTCAGAGTGATTATAACAAACACTGAAATATTAGCTTCAGCTTTCTAATAGCAGCTAGTCTTTTCCACACAATTTTTCAAATTGGAAAACAGCTACAGGACAACTATGGATATGATATGTATGTATTATATATTATGAGTTAATTATATCTAAGCTCACATTGTCTGCATCATACATTCAGACCAAACTTGTCAGTTATTAAGGATTATACAGTGGATATATATACATGCATGGATTAGCCAATGTGGTGCTCTTCATTTTTTCTCTCAATTCATTTTCAGGTTGTGTTAATTTAAGAATTGGCATACTCAGTTGGTGATAGAATGTCAAAAATCCACTTAGTTGTTGATATTTTTAAGCACTTGAGACTACTAAATTATTAGAAAAAGTATTTAAAATTTTTTTCAACACAGAATTAGAAAAACCTATTAAACATGGCTCTAAAAATGTAAATTTAAACATCTATTTATACTTATATATCTGTTTAAATATATACATACATACATATAGCATACAAATGGAATATATAATTATATATGTATATAGCTGAATGACCATATGTATGTGAACATGTGTCTATACATGTGACTATATGTGGAAACATGTATATGTACATATGAGGTAGACTGAAAAGTTTGTGAAACAATGTATTTAACATACATTTTGGTGCAAAAATTTCTGAAACCCATATATAGCAGGTATCTCCAAAAAAGCTCATGTAAAGTGTATGTTATGAAATAACTAAGAATTTAAATTTTTTACATTAATGAAATCTTAATTCCATTTGTTCATGAAGTTTTGAAGTGCACTTAGCTATTTTGAGAAAAATAGATAGTCTAGAAAAATGGTAACACAAGATAAAGTTAGGCAAACACGTCTGGCCTAACGTTAAGACATGACCAGATGCCCGCACTCCTTATCAGAGTGCCTGGGTTTGCGTTCTCCCTCCACTTGGCTCATGTACCCTGGAAGTCAGCAGGTCCTAGCTTAAGCACCTGCATCCCTGCCTCTCACCTGGGTTACCCAAACTGAGTTCCCAGCTCCCAACTTTGGCCTGGCCCAGTGTGAACTCTTGCAGTTATTGGGCAAGATCTCTCTCTGCTTCTGTCTCCCTGCCTTTCAAATATATAAAAATTATCAAATTTTATTAAAATAAGTATTGATACAAAATGTTTTTAAAGTCTATGAATAGATTTTAATACATATTTTCTATGAAGCTTTTGAATATCACTTATATATCTAATCTTCCTTCAGCATACTTGATGTCTGATTCCAAGAACTTCTTTGGATACCAAAACCCATAGATGCTGAAGTATCTTACATAAAATGACACATTATCTGTATGTATGCTTGTAATTTTTGCATATCCTCCTGTATACTTTATGGAATAAAATAGGAAAAAAATTGTGCACACATTCAGCTCAAAGGATTTTTGAAAATACTTTTGATCAACAGTCAGTGGAGTCAAAAGGTCAAGAACACACTGACACAGAGAACTGACTGGAATACAGCAGACGCACATATCCAAGGAGGAGGAATCAAAGACTGAACTGAGACCAAACAAGTCTACTACGTTTGTCTGCACCCAAAACTCCATGAAATCATAAAATAAAGGTAAAAGATAATGAATAAATTGGAAGCAACACAAGAAAATATAAAACCCATTATTTAAAAGAACCCAGCAAAATACAAAGGAAACAGAATCAGATGTTTCAGATGATGCATAAATGAAGGCTATAATAGTACAAACACATTAAGGATAAAATAAATTTAGGACCAACTCCTCAGCACTTAACCAAGCCACGAACATAGTCCAACTTACCCATGAAGCAGCTGATGGCCCATTGGGAAAAAAAAACTGACCTCATCTCCTGAATTTGTGCTAGGCTATAAGTAAAAACATCATTGACCCAGAGGTTAAGCAATTAGTGTGGAAATTGGAGCAGTAGAATCATGATAGTGTCTCCAATAGCCGCTAAGTAAGCAACAACCATACTCAGAAGACAACTACCAAGGAGCAGAGCAGAGATTTAACTCCTCTGACACAACTTCCTACTGTCTACTCCACTGTAGGATGAACTGGCATTCGACTTGAGTCATCATCACTCCTAAGCAATGTAGACAACCAGAAATCACAGAATAACAGTAGAAATGATGAAAGACACTCAACTAGACAAATTCATCCATACTTAAAAAAATTGTAGTTCAAAAAGATGACAGAGTAAATAACATTATTCAAATAACTATGTACTTCAAACCTCAAAAACACCACTGCAAAAGGATATGGGTGACATGTGAAATGTTAAGTAAGGTTTTCAGGTGATAATATAAGAAAATACATTCATAGCCATCAAGTACGTGATGATTATTAAACAGGACCAACTGTACCAACTACAAAATAAGTTGATAAGGTAGACTGCATCCAAATCATAAATATTTTTATCAAAAGATACAATCAACATCTCTAAATCTGAGAGATGTTATTTGCAATACTGATATTTTGCCTATTCAGAATACAACAAGAAATGTTCAAAATACAAGATAGCCTTTTAAAATGGACAAAATCTTAGAGGCACTTAACCACAGGAATACATAAAATATAGTTTTGTCAAACCAATGGTTAAGAATGTTGTACTACTATAGCTTTAATTATCTCAAAAGCAAGAAAGCAAGATAGAAAAAGGGAGAAGGAAATAGAATGAGAGGGAGAGAGGAGGAGTGAGGAGAAGGAGGGAGGAAGTGAATGTCATTGTATTCTTCAAATTCTATCTATAAATCACATTGAATCTGTGAAAACCAAATAAAATTGAGAGAAAAAATAAGAAGTATAAAACCATGTTTATTATCATTACTCAACCAGGAAAACACAACTTCAGTCATACTTCTACAACTCTCACCAAATTCAAAGAGAAATTCAAGGTTTTGGTCAAAGTAGATAGAAAATAGAACTCTTTATACTGCTGGTAGTTTTTTTGAATGACAAATATGCATAAAACCTATGACTTAGAAATCCCATTCTTGCCACAAACCACATAGAAAGATCGTTATCATTGCATCTGGTTTTTGTACATTTTTAGTAGCTAATATTAGGTAGAGAAAATCCTGATGGTGGGGCGAATATTACTTAAGTATTTTGGAATATTTTGATTGATCTTTTTAGACTATTTATATAAATAAATGTCTTTCTTTCCAGGAACTGTCTTTATCTTCTTCTATCATGCTCTTGCCTCCCACAAATACTTTTAATTAAATCATTTTTTCTCAGCTATTGCAATGTTGTGAAGTCATTTTGTCTTATATATTATCTTAAATATTTGTGTATATATGATAAGTATTATTTTATATGTCATCCATATACTCCTCTTGCATTGGTGTTTGAAGTTTAAAGTGTGTAGTTAATTTGAATATTATTTACTCTGTCATCCTTTTGAACTATGATTTTTTTAAGTATGGATCAATTTGGTTTGGTGTCTTTGTTTCTACTCTATAATTTTATTATATATTAATATACTATATCTTTATACCATATCTTGCATAAAACAGAGAAAGAAATATCTTCCACCTTTTGGTTCACTCCCCAAAAGGCCACAATTGCCAGGGCTGATCCAGGCTGAAGCCAGGAACCCAAAGCCCCAGCCTGGTCTCCCACATAGGTTTCAGGGGCCCAAGTATATAGGCCATCTTATGCTGCTTTCTAGGCATATCAGAAAAAGCTGGGTGAGAAGCAGAGCAGCTGGGACTTGAACCAGCAGTCTCTGGAACGCCCTTATTGCACATGGCAAATTCACCTGCTGTGCTACAGCACAGTCCCTAAATCAGTATTAGTGAATACCTATTTTACTCACCTTGGATTTCAACTTCCCGTGTTATCTTCTTCAAAACCAGTGCACATTATCAAGACCAGCTCCTGTGCCTTGGATTCACTGATAATACGTAAAGGCCTGCTTACATGAAATGGGCTCATCATGTACTGAAGCCTAGTTTTTCAAGATGTGTTCACATCACTGGTACTCTTCATGACCTTGTTCCCAGTGAGGTAAGCAAACACACTGAAAAGGCAAGGTGCTGAAGATCAACTGGTCACTTCAATAATTAGAGTTATTATATGCATATACTGCCCTATTTACTTTTAGCAATCTCATACTTGTTACAGTGCTGGTATTGCATCAACATGAGTTAAGCTGCCACCTGCAATGCTGGCATCCCAAATGGGTGCCGGGTCGAGCCCTGAAAGCTCCACTTCCAAACCAGCTCCCTGCTAATGCATCTAGGAAAGCAGCAGAGAATGACCCAAGTACTTAGGCCCCTGCACCCACATAGGAGACTCAGAATAATCTCTTGGCTCCTGACTTCAGGCGGGCCCAGTCTTGGCCATTGTGGCCACCTAGGGAATGATTCAGTAGGTTCAAGCTCTTTCTCTCTCTCTCCCCCCTTCTCTTTCCTCATAGCTACCTATCAAATAAGTAAATCTTAAAAAAAAGATCACTTGTTTAAAAAAATGATCATTTACTGATCCAATGAAAAAATTATGAGAATATGAGAATGCTATCAGAGTACAAAGATGCTCTCCACTGTGGTATTCATTGCTTCATGGACAGTAGTTGGCAGTTTTCAGACACAGATTCATGTTCTATACTTTGAGTAAGGATGCTCTCACTTACATAAGAGAGCATTCAGACCAGGGTCTTAGCAGAAAATAGATGACATAATCAAATTAGCATTACTGTGGGAGGTTTTAGCATAAGGGTCATCTGTAAATACATGGTCGAAGAATAGAGGGAAAAAACAAGATGTAGTAACAACCTCTATTGCAGGTAAGTTTTGTGTGTGTGTGTGTTTTTTTTTTTTTTTTTTTTTTTTTTTTTGACAGGCAGAGTTAGACAGTGAGAGAGAGAGAAAGGTCTTCCTTCCGTTGGTTCACCCCCAGATGGCCACTACGGCCGGTGTACTGCACCAATCCGAAGCCAGGAGCCAGGTGCTTCCTCCTGGTCTCCCATGCCGGTGCAGGGCCCAAGCACTTGGGCCATCCTCCACTCCCTTCCCGTGCCACAGCAGATGGCTGGACTGGAAGAGGAGCAACCAGGACAGAATCCAGTGCCCCAACCGGGACTAGAACCCGGAGTGCCGGCACCGCAGGCGGAGGATTAGCCAAATGAGCCTTGGTGCTGGCCAAGTATTCTTAATCAAATAGCAGCTAAGTAAGTGAAAGAGGTCTCAAAGCAGATAAGCTCTTGATTCAAGATTCAAGTTCAATCAGGCTGAGCATCAAGGAAATACTATCTTTTGAAAGAGCCTTAATTGGACACCTGGAAAATGAAAAGAACACAGCTATTGTACTCTTGAGGCTTTTAAGAACTATAATAGTACTGTATAGCCTACCATGTGAGTACTAGAGAAATTGAAGACGACCAATCAGAAGTACATCGTGAAACCAATTAACGTATCTACTTTGGAAACTGCCGAGATCCAGACTATGTCAAGAAGAAAATATTGAACATGTAACATTGAGGAAAAATAGCACTAATGGAGTGAAATGAGGTATGAGAAAACTCATCAAGGTGTGATCCTGAAAATGTTTGTAAGTGTGCAAAAAATTTCCTCAGTCAATATGAAGAGTATAGCCTGGGAAGAATTGTGAGATGACTCAAAAGTAGCCCTCTATTGCCATGTAGGACTATACGCATCAGTAGACCACAGACCAAATGAATCATTTTAAAAGGATCACTGGCATATGGAGTCTCTTCATGTGTACATGGTATTATATATTTCCTTATGCTCTGTTGGTGAATAGTAAAAGCAACTATTCAGGCTTTATATTGAAAATAAGGAATATAATTTTTTACTGCTTCAGCTTCAATCATTAGGTAAGGAATTCAACTCGGTAATTTAATTGAATCTTTGAAAAAAGTTGATTAAGCAGAATCCTCACCTTTCAAAATTCTCCATTATCTAACTGTTACTCTGTCATGAATAACTATTTATACTAATTTTGCAAAATCACATGTAAAACGTTTGTTGTGGATAATAGCATATGCCTCAATTTGTTAAGCAAACTATAAAGTAAACCTAAATATGCAATTGATATTTAATAAGAGTTGTGTATTTGATTAAATAATAAATTACAAGGACTTTGAATCAAAGCCTTTCACTAGCCAAGTACATTATGAACCCTTAACACAATTAACATTATAGGCCTGAGGATTTGAAAAAAAGAAAACTGTCCGTTTGGCAAATAGACCATCATCCAAAACATTCTAGTTTAAAAGGCGGAAGGCTTGCCAGGTTTATCAAGTAAGAAATCATATGAATAGGTAACTCTCTTTCTGCAATTTTGGCATATAAAATGTTACAATGATTGTCACAATATTTAAGATTAAAATTTGAATTATCCATTTAGACCCACAAGCTACACTGACTTTATTTAATTGTAGAGATCCTTTTAAACACTGATAAATTTAAGTATATTTATGTTAAAAGTCTATTATTTCCGCTGCTTTCACATTATTGACTTACATAGGCATAGCTTCAGGATATGTTAATTTGGCCCAAATAGTGAAATATAGAGAGATATTTTAAGGTATGTTAGTTGAATGACTTTTAATTTTTTTCCTTCTTTAATAGCTACTGCTTCAGGCCATAAAGGTGCTACTATCAAATTTTACATTCACAAATGCATGATGGTGATTGAATAATGAAGACAATTGTCATTACAATACACTCTACCATATTTCCTATTTGTAATATTATTTTAATTTTTAAAAAGTATGAATCATAAAATTAAACATATTAGACCAGTTAAAAATGTAACTAAACATAAAGTAAACCAGGTGATACTACAAATCATGTGTTTTCAATTAGAGACCCATAGTGTGCAAGTTAATTCAGTTAGACCAATGTATCTGCATCATCAACAAAAATATTCATCATCATTATCACTTTTCAGCTAGCAGAAATTAGCAGCAGATGTTATGGAAGTTTTCCATGTTTATATTCAGAGATGTTCAACATTCCCTTGTGAATTCAAAATATGAAAACACAATGAATCACATGCCCACAGTCATAGCAAACCATATTTTGCATCATAATAACCATTTGTCTAACAGAAATTCATCTCAGACTTGTTTCCCCTCAAAGGTAAGGAAGTTACAGAACAGTTGGGTCTCAATAAAACTGTTATTCACGTTGCTCAGACTGAAAGATAGAAAATAGTTGTTTATAAAATGTTCTTCAAATCCTGTAAGATTAAAACATAATCTGTTTCAATAATTGTTCAACTTCACTATTAATGAAATATTTAAGGCCTGTAATATATAACCATCCCAAATTAATGGAGATCATTTGTTTCCTACAGAAGTGTTTTAAACACATACAGTATGCAACAGATATCACAAGGGCACAGATAATGAAACAGTTCAACATTATCAATATCCAAAGTGAATTTGTAACTACAATTTAACATTGCACTTAGCATTGGATTTACTCATAACAAAGCCACAAAGAACCTTATAAGCATAAACATTTTTCTAATATCAATTCTGTGAAGTAATTACTGTGTGTCACTGATGTGAGAAGATGCAAGTAATGTGATAGATGACATTTTCAACTGAGTTTGCAACAGAAATAGCATTTTCTAAATGATAGAACTTACATCAGTGTGGATAAAAGCTGAAAAAAACATTTAATTATCAATTCTAAAGACATTAGAAATGATGAGGGTGTTAGACTGGGTATATAAATTTCTGGTGATATTAGTACATAGAACATTAGGGAACTCTAGTTAGTTCCAAAATGGTTTCCCAAGGTTATTTCTTAGAACACTAAAGTATCAAGATGTTCGGTGATCAAACTACCCTTAGCTTGAATAATGTTAAAAGTCATTATATGCTATCTGGTTCTCTAGGTTTTCATGTTTTACATTAGTACCTCTGAGAAGTTCTGCCAAACAAATCTGGCTACTTTTGTAAACATCTTTTTAAAAGTCATTTTACTGTAAAAAACATTTGTCATTTAACATTTACTCAGTAAGTGCTGTCTACATTAATAGTACAGAGAGCAGGCTTTTAAAGTATTTCCAATACATACTAATTTGTACATATTTATGGAGTACATCCAATTAATCAATACACTGTGTATCTCCTACAATACCTGTATTTTTCTACCTAACCATCGGCTTCTCTATTTCACCTTCCTAACCTTCATGGCCTCTGCTGACCATCTGTCTATTCTCTGTGCCCATGAGCTAAGTATTTTTTTAGGATTCTACATGTGAGTGAGACTCTGTGGTGGTTCTGTGTCTGACTTTGTTCACTAAACTAATTTTCCTCAGGTCCATCTTATATGGCCAGCATTTGTCAATTATTTCAACACAGGGCCCTGCACGTGTCAATGACTTGGTAAACATTTGTTGAAGAGCAACAATTTATAAAGAATGACTATAGATAGATGTAGAACATTTTCAAAAGAAAATTTATTTTCCATTTGAATAAAATAAGAAAACTTCATTTTAGAGAATACAATAGATTATTTAAAAATATTTGAACAGAACATGAGTTCATCAATACAATAGTTGAGCATCATGGCTATTGTATCATAGCTGTCTTTGATGAGTGCCTGAAAGGTCAATATCATATTTGCTATTTTTGAGAGTGATCAAGACACTTTATGTAATACACAGAAGAAACACACTCTCATGAATCCACACACACAGTGCATTCTTCAAAGCTGATGCTTTAATAAACGTCATATCTCATCTAAATCTTCAGCTCTATTGGGAGGATACCAGAAACCTCCTTACACCTACCCATGTCCCCATGGTCTCACCTCTGGTGAGATTTTGACCACTCTGTTCTCTAACATTTACCTCCCTGATGACATAATGAGAGACACTTCTGCACTCAAATAAGCACCATCTGAAAGTGTTAATGCTACTCAATTAACTGCCAACAGGTGCTCCTGCCATTGTTTCAGAACAGGTAATCTGAGGTCCATGAATGGAATTCCTTCCATGACAAAAATAAAGCTTGTTTTTAAAGTAGAGAGCAAATGTATAATACACCTTTGTATTGACTTTTCTCCTTTCTTTTCTCAGTTTCACTGATCAAGGCATCACCCTCAGAAAACATTTTGTCTCAGCTTCTGATTTTGGAGCTTCACATTACCCAATTTAGTTAACACCAATGCAACCCTTGAACGCATCTGTTCAAATGAGATGCTAGAAGTGAGTCACTCAACAGTGCGTAGCAACACGGGCAGCATGAATGGTGCTGAACTGAGTAGCGCTAATAATTGAACTCAGCAACGTCACTTTATGAGACTTTCATGGGTGGAAATCTGGGATGACAGGGAGCTGGAAAATAAAGCATTTCCTGATGAGATAGTGGTGATATCTGAACAGTATTGGCTTATTTTTCAGGCTCATTATCATCTCCATAGTACCACATGCAATTGACAGCCCTCAGTCTTATTTTACTTGAACTAACAATAATACTGCTACAGTTAATCACTAGTTCTTTAATGTCCTCTAGTAGTTGTTAGAGAACACTAACTCTGGTTCTCATATTTGCAGGTACTTTTCCTATATATCTTCTGAATTTAAACATCCTCAAAATATTATAAAATGCCAGGGCTCAGTCTTAGCCCTGTTCTTTTTACTATCGTCACTGATTCCATACGTGACACGGACACAGTCTCATGTATTCTAGTATCAACTTCATACTGGGATTTCTCATTTTCTCCCTCCAATCTCTACTTCACCTTTGTATTCCAGACTTCAATGCTCAAGTAGACTATTCAACATCACTACTAGTTGATTAGTAAGCATTGCATATCTGTTTTTGAAATATATCTTTTCTTTCTTCATCTACACAAAATCTATTAATACTGATACTATCTCTCCCTTGGAAAGATATCCAGAATCTAGTTCCTTTCCACCACCTAATGATTCTATTCCAAATCAGCCTCACTGCTGATACATATTGTTGCATCATATCTGGTCCCCAAATTCCACCCTTATTCTCTATGTGCCCTATTTTATAAATAGTTACCACCATGACCTCTCTTCACTGCTGATCTAATCACACTGGCGTGTTGCTCTTCTTTAATCACTTTTCTCCACAAAGTCCAAATGGTTCATTTCCCTTTCGCAGGTAATCGCTCCCATCATTATAACTTTTCTTTACAAACTTCACAATTCTACAGCCTTGCTCTGTATCACAGAACTCCTTTAATTTTGCTCCTAATTAGTATCTTCTCCAGATATGCTTCATGGGTCATATTGACTCCAATATAATGGACATTCTTTGAGAGTAAGATCTTCATTTTGCTTCATTTTTATTCCCTGACACTTATGATATCTTGTATTAAATAGTTTTTATAGAATCAATACTAGTTTAACTTCTATTTATTCAACTAAATCAATATAGTCTGCTTAAGCATCAAAACCCATGAATATGTGCTTTTTCTCCTACCCACCTACCTCTTGAAATTAGAACACTTTTATAACTAAAAGCACATGTTTACATGTTCCATCCTTTGTGTTTCATTTCACAAGTTCTTTTTCCCTTTTTCATCTTTCCTATACTTTAACTTAAATGGTTCTAAATGAAAACATTACTAATTTTGGTAAAATGGCTAGCATTGTAAACAACTGTCGAGTTAACTTCAATCAGTAATGATCCTGTATCCAAATAAGAATGATTATCATAATATTTGCTGTAAAGTTTCACTCAATAAAATTTTATTGTTGAAAATTGCTATAATATAAAAATTTAAATCAACATTATAGCAGATTACTTCATTTCATTTATGGCTGTGCTAAAAGGCCCAATAGGATCATGGTGTTAAATTCCTATGACTCAATTGCAAAGTTATCCATTATGTAGCTCCTCTTTACCTCTCATCCCCTACAAACTTTTTGTCAATTGTTCTACAATGTGATACTAGGGTTAGTTTTATCTGAACAGGTCCATTCATACATGCTTACTTTTTTTGATTGTAACCTAAACCATGTTTGTTATCATTGACAAAAAAAATCAAACAATGTAAAATTGACATTGGGAACAATGAAATAGCAGCTTACTGATTTTTTTTTTTATTTTTAAGATTTTATTCATTTGAAAGGCAGTGTGACAGAGACAAAGAAAGATCTTCCATTCCCTGTTTCACCTGACTAGGCCAAAGGCAGGAGCCTGGGACTCCATACAGGTCTCCCACATGCGTGGCATGGGCCAAAATACCAGTAGTCTTTCCCTACTATCCCAGGTGCATTAGCTGGGAGCTGGATGGGAAGCAGAGAATCTGGGACTTGAACTTGAGTTCTGATATGAGATCAGAGACAACCTGCTGCCGCACAATAAAGGCCACACAGCTTATTTGTTGTCTTAGAATGATAAAGGCCAGGGGCCTGCTCTGTGGCATAGTGTTAGGACACTACTTGCCATGCTGGCCATTTAGACTCCTGCCTTCTCCACTTCAGATACAGCTCTCAGCTAATGTGCCAGGGAAAGCAGAGAAGATGGCCAAAGTGTGTGGTCCCATGCCACTCACGTGGAACACAAGGATGAAGCTCCCGGCCTCAGCCTGGCCCAGCGCTGGATGTTATGGCCAACTGGGAAGTAAAGCAGGGTATGGAAGAACGAACAACATCTGTGGATTGGTCGATTCAGCTGTCTACCTAAATCTATCTAGATCTCTCTCCCTCCTCCATTTCTTCCTGTCTCTCTGTAATTCTGCCTTTCAAATAAAAATCTTTTTTAAAAAAATCAACAATAAAGCTCAACACATCAAAGTAGTGACTATACCTTTATGTTATCAGCATCCTAAGAGGCTTCTATTTTGTGCAAAAATCTTAGTGTCTTGGCTTTTATTTTCCTGATTAGTGCCTTATAGTTTCATGATGGCTGCAAATCCATCAGACTTAACATATGTGTTTCAGGTACGACAAAGACAGGAAAATAGCAAAATAAAAAGGGTGTAAGGTTAAAGGACTTGCCACTGAAAGATCCTTTTTTTTTTTTTCTTGGAAAGGACACCATCTCCAGAGATCTTTGATTACCTGATGTTGACCGTACTGTACCAACTCATCACTCTTAGTGCATTTCTATCAAGTTTCTTGATGCGAGTCAAGGACCACACTCTGAATACAAATTACATAGGGTACTTTTAAAAATGTGCTATCATCTGAGATCTGCTCAGGTTCACATATAGGCTTTTTCTTTTCCTAGCTGAGTGACCTTGGGCAATATATTTAACATTCAGTTTCCTCAATTCTAAGCAAGATTTAACACTAGAAGCAATTTTATATATTTTTAAGGAAATAATCCATATAAAGCAGTTAACAAAATGGCTACCCCCCCATAAACAATTCAGTTCCATATTTGCAAGTTATGATATTTGTCTAAAACTGAAGCTGGCATTTTCTACAGGATTTTTCTTATTTAAAACTGTGGCCAAAAAAAGGCAATGGTACATTTACAATGAATGACACTGAAAGATCTACAATGTCAAATAAGTTTTTCCAATCCTTAATATGATTTGCAAATCTTCAAGAAGGCATATGATAATCAACATTTCACAAAACCATCAACAAATGAAATCATTTTTATGAGCAGAGCCCAAGAGATTATTGTGAAGCCATAATATTGTCAAACTCCCTCAAAGGCTATGTGATAATCATCCCTGGGTATATGAGTGTATGAAGCAACTCTGCTCTAGTGTCTACTTTCAGGACACAGTTTAAAAACCAACTCTGGATACACTGGGCTAATTTAGATGAGATTCCTACTAGGAAGTAATGTTGCAATCATCAATACACACATGTCTTTAAAAATTGTCATGAAGGCTTTACAAAGTATTAAGATAAGGAAGAGGAAAGTGTATATTTATTCTCATAAATTCTATTATTTGGTTATTGTCCATTAAATAAGCTTTAATCAAGGACAAGAAATTCCTTCCAAGTGTACTTTTGTCACTGAAGTTGTTATGAGCCTTGTTCTGTGGCTAACAATGTATTTCTATAGGTATTATTACCAAGATAAATGAATAATGATCAATGAATGTGGTTTTATGTCAAATGATGAGCTTGTGTATATAACTAGCCATATTAGATATATAAATACTGAGTGCTTGTGTGGTTGAATTAAGTCCTAAGTATGATATCAAAGTTAAGACCATTGATAATACAAACAGACACATATCTCTCCAAGAAATCTTCCTGTCTTCTTCCTTGGTCATTCCTGTAACGTGAGGCCCAGTGGAATTGTGATCACTATTTGATTACATTCTCTGCTCCACCCCCTTCAGAACACAGCATCACCCACAGTAGGAGAAAGGACAAGTGCTCAGCAATTAAAACAGTATTCAAACATGTCAAACAAATATCATCACTGACACTAGCAACTCAAAAATCCTTCAAGAACTTCTATAGTATCAAAATTGAAATTACACTTGGAAATGGATTCTCAGGAACCCTTGTAATCTTTTCTGTTGACACTTAAATGCTCTAAAGAGAATTCTAAAACAGCATCAAAAGGAAAAGCTGACACCAAGATGAAAGACACTGGCATTCTTAAAACGTTGTGCACACCTCTTAGAACCCAACACCTGATGAATTCTCACTGTGGAGTCCCTGATATTCTCCCAGGGATGTACATCATTGAAAAGATTTCAGATACTCAACCAGACATTTCAGGACTTATTAGACAATCTGCTGTATGCAGTATGCATAGACGAGTTATTTGCCAGCTAACATCTATAATATCATTAATAGGCAATCCTTTTTTAGAAAAATATTATTAAAGGAAAGCAGAGAGAGACAGACACACCATTCACTGGTTTATTCTCCAAGTGTCCATAACTCATGACCAAAGTCAGGAACCCCCACCTAACCCTGACTCACATGGGTGAAAGAAATCTAACTACTTAGCCATCATCTACTGTCTTCCAGGATCTTCCATAGTGGAAAGCTGGAATTGGGAGCTGAAGCAAAGAGATGACTCCAGGCATCCTTACGTGGGATACAGACATTCTAAACAGCATCTTAACTGCTAGGCAAAATACCCACCCCAAAAGGAAATTGCTTAAAAGTAGTTGCCCAGCAATGGAGAAATTATGAACACAAGATTGTTGGGAAAAATACACTCTTGGGAAGAGAAATATGAGGCATAAGTAGGATTTAATATTTTCTTCATGACCCACAAAGTTGGTTGCTTATGAGGACTTTGTGTAGAAAAGAAACTACCTTGCACAAAGCAACTGGCTAAGTTTTAAAAACCTACTGTTTAAGGCTAAACAAATTTATTTTCATAAATGCTTGTGGAGTATCATTGCCTACTGTATCTCTGAGTAATACTCTTATATGACAGTTCTCTACTTTTGCACAAGTAGTCAAAATAGCTTTCTTCTTTTTGAACTGAGCTCAACTCTTGAACAAAACTGATCAACAAAATAAATGAATCACATAGGCACCAGAATATTACTGTAAGAGTGTTGAATTTATTTTGAATCACCAATATGATGATTCATGGACAAAATATGAGGCATTTGTACAGAACTGAGAGCATTGGCTCCGTGGGTCCGGTCGGGTCGGGCCTGGGCGCTGGAGCTGCTGTGGCTCCCGCCGCGGCGGGTGCGATGGAGGCCGTAACGGAGTCCAGCGTTCAAGCTGGGGAAGGACCAGACAGCCGGCGGTGCTAGTAGAAGAGGCGGTGGAGGCGGCGGAGGTGGCGGTGGCAGCCCGGGCTCTCCATGAGCAGGCGGCGGCAGCGACGGGTGCAGCGGAACCGACGGTTTTCGGTTCCCGGGGAGGATGAAGACACTGTTTGAAGAGATCAAAGCATCAATTAAAAATAACTGTAACCAAGATCGATCGTTTTGGAGGCCTGTTATTCCTTGGGGAGGTGTTTTTACTATCAAAGCTGGCCGCAAAGCAGTATCCTGTACACCACTCTATGTTGAAATAAGACTGAAAAATCCCTGCACCATAGATGGATTCCTGATGTTGTTATATGTCATTCTGAATGAAAATGAAAATTTCCCCAGGGAACTCTCTCTTCATCTTGGTAGAGAGTTTGTAGACTATTTCCTTTATTTAATGGACACCTACAGCTTTGCAACTGTGAAGCTACTTTGGATTTGGGACAAGATGGAAAAATAGCAATACAAATCTGAAGTTCATAAAGCATCATTAATAATTGATTTATTTGGGAATGAACATGATAACTTTACCAAAAATCTGGAAAATCTTATGTCTAGCATTTAAGAGAGTTACTGTTCCAACTGGAGATACCCAACTCGAGTGCAGGAAGATCAGCAGCGTACCATTAATATAAATCCTCCCCAAGAAATTCCACATGGAAACTTAATACGACTGGCTGTGGATGAGTTATTCTGTTCCAAGATTGAACTGTGTGAAGAGCGTGGTTGTGGTGGCTTAAGAGAATTTGCCCAGCGAGTTTTCTGTCACGGGGCACCCCCTTTTGTTGTCTTAAATATGCAGCACTGGAAATCTGAAGATCTGGCATATGTACCTTATTATTTGGATTTATCTGATCACAAATATTTATTGGAAGGTGCAACATTATTTAACAAAGATGAGCATCATTATTCTGCAGCTTTCCAGACTGATGGACATTGGATGCACTATGATGGCCTCAGAAATGTGAACTTAATTTTGTTAAATAAACCCCCAGAGTTTCAAAAAAAAAAAAGAACTAAGAGCATTACCACTTTTGATGAAAATCCTTCCTAGATACAGAAATATGGAGAACCACTTCTCTGTCTTTGGCACAAAGCTATAGTATAGTTCATCTGATGCATCTTAAACAAGTCACTGGACACTGTTAAGGTAGAAGCCTATTCCTTCATGGCTTCCGCTTACGGTGGACACCCAAAGAGCACAGCTCACAACTAACAGTCACTTCATCCTCCAGGTATGCTGGTGCAGAAATAGCTGTTTGGTATTATCTATTAAAGTCTTTGCATGTATTTTCAATTCTTTCTTCTCCCACCTTAGGAAAACATAGAAAATGTATTCAGAGATTGCTATACCTATAATGTGCTGCACAGAGGTAGTACAGGCACAGGAGAAGTTCTCACTGTGGAGAAATAACTTGGACTCCTTTGCAAGACATGAGTTCTGCAAGGTAGTGGCTTCTGCTTATGTAGTATAAATTGTGCTTGAATCCACAAAAGAATACAGTTAAAATTTCACTCCCTATTCCTGAGACTTGAGAAAGAGAAGACCACGTAACTCCACGTCTGAAGTGTATAGGGGCCACTGCCATGGAACTCTATGACCCAGTTGATGTAACACAGAACAAGAAAAACCATTCCCCCCTGTAGGGAAAGGGAGTCGTGCTGGAAATACAGACAAAAGGCAGGGAATTACAGGCAGAAAAGCTTTGAGAGTATCCCAAGGATTCTGACTCAGAACTACCTGGTGGGTGGCAAGGCATATCATTGTTTTTTATTTTTTTATTTATTAATTTATTTATTTTGACAGGCAGAGTGGACAGTGAGAGAGAGAGAGACAGAGAGAAAGGTCTTCCTTTGCCGTTGGTTCACCCTCCAATGGCCGCTGCGGCCAGTGCACTGCGCTGATCCGATGGCAGGAGCCAGGTGCTTCTCCTGGTCTCCCATGGGGTGCAGGGCCCAAGCACTCGGGCCATCCTCCACTGCATTCCCTGGCCACAGCTGAGAGCTGGCCTGGAAGAGGGGCAACCAGAACAGAATCCAGCGCCCTGACCGGGACTAGAACCCGGTGTGCCGGCACCGCAAGGCGGAGGATTAGCCTAGTGAGCTGCGGCGCTGGCGCAAGGCATATCATGAAAGCAGTACCAGACAGGCCAAGTATCACAACAAATGTATTTAAGAGGGGTAGTCCATCCAATGGGACATTATTCAATTGTGACAAAGACCATCCTCAACTACACACAACAATGTGGTTGAAATTTACACTCATGGGGAAAAAGTCCAAGAATAAAGTACTCAGGTGTCATTTTTCTTAAATAATGGAAAAAACCAAACCAAGTCAATTTGTACTAATAACATCAGAATAGCAGTTACTCTTGGGAAAATGATGTGTCAGGAAAGAGGCAAAGGGAAGTTTCTCGAACCCCTATCAATTTGTTGAGCCACTGCTGATGCTATAGGAGGTTCTATTTGTGATAATTTATGGGACCACGTGTCTGTGATGTGCACATGGTTTAAAGGTGTGTTGTACTTCAATACAAACTAAGTCTGAACATGAAAAAGATAGGACCTTATTACAAGGCACATAGGGATTCTGAATGTAATCTATCTAGATGCTCTTATGGAAAGCTGATGGTCAGTCATATAGTTAAGTCACTCTTTATAGAAAAAGTTAGAAAGCACATCATTCTAAAAACTAAGTGGAAAAAATCTTTTCAGGGGAAGTAATATATGCCACTTTATGTAAAGTAAAATCGTTTCAAATATGCTATTGTAAAACCAACAGAAAAGAGTTGCAATTCTACATGTAAAATGTATAAAGTGGAAGAAGCTTCATGTTTTTCATTTAGAAATACAAAAATTTTTCTTTAGTAAATAGAGTAAATATATTTTATTGTTTTAAAATGGAAAAAAATGTATTTTAAGGAGAAACTTAGAAATAGCATAAAATGATGTATAAATTCCCTCAGATTTTTTAAAATGGCCTTCCTAGTTTTACACAGAAAACAAATCAACAGACTATAAAAATGCACATAATGACACTAATATATACGATTATTCTCAAATTTAAAGTTTCTTCAATTTAGGAGTGTGACTTCACTAAAGAAATAAGAAATTTATTTAAAAAGCAAAATGGAGGAGTACCTAAAAAATTGATCTATAATTTCACCTATTAGCATTGCATTTCCTCTAGGGTTTACGAAATTCACAAGTATTCTACTGCTGGGCACTTGATCTAGTAATTAGAACACTTGAGATGTCTCAATTCGGCAGCAGAGTTTTAGCTTCAAGTCCCAGATCACTACCAATTCCAGCTTCCTTTAACACACACCCCGGGAGGAAGCAAGTGATATTTCAACTAGTTGGGTCCCTGCCACCGTTGTGGGAGACCTAGACTGAGTTCCTGGGCCCTGGCTTTGGTCCACTCCAGCCCCTAGACACAGCACACTGTGGGAATTTTGTGAATCAAACAGTGAAAGGGAGTGTCATTCTCCCCCTCCCTCTCAAATAAGTAGGTGGGAATAGAATTTTTACAAAATTTAAGATCAAATAGTAAGCCCAATATTTCAACAATTGCTAGGCAAATCAGGAAAGCAATTAAGTTGAATTCATTTTGAAAAACCATTAAACTGATGGTAACTAACACTGAAGTTTCCCCAACTGTATAACATGGTCTCAGACTTGAGTTCTCCACAAGAGCTATTCAGTCTTCTTGAGTTTGGAAGCATAGTATATTCTGCACACACCCCCAAAACAGCCATGAATCACTTTGATTAAATCAGTTTTGCCAAAGAGTCCCTTGGAATTTTGTTTCCTGGTGGTAATGTAAAAGGGTATTCAAATAAAATAGTTTAACCTATGTATTCAGGAAACATGTAAGTTATCTGAAAAAATTTAATATATTAAGTTATTAGTTGCCTATTTGTGATTGGTGTGATGATGATTTTCAGGACTTTCATTTTGTTTCTGTGGTAGAGTGCACTCCCCACTTAGACATTTTTAAGGAGATAAGCAAGTTAACATATTGTCTTCCAATTTTTCTGTTTTGTTCCATACTTGAAAGCCATTCCCACTTAAAGTCATTATACAGAAAATATAAAGGTGCCATAGATTACTTAAAAGCCCTGAAGAGTTGTTTTCTGTTTTGACTTTACACATCCAAGCCATCTGAAGGTTATTTTAGTAAGAAGTCAGACGAGTATAAATGTCACCTTTTTTGATGGGTATTCTGTTGTTCCAGTAATTCTTTCTTTTGATTTTTCTTTTGGCTTAATTTTTTAAGGTAAACAAATTTCATATATTTCATAAATACAGGTTTAGGAACCTAGCAATACTTCATACCCTACCCTCCCTCCAGCCCTCATTCCCACCATTCTTCCTCCTTCCTCTCCTAATTTTTACAATGATCTACTTTTTGTTTACTTTACTTATATAGAGTTAATTTTATGAGAATAAAGAATTCAACAAATAGTAAAAAGAAAATGCAGTGTTCTTAAAAGTAGAAACAAGGGCTGAAAACAATTGACATGTTGAGATTTGATGGTTGCTTTACAAATAAATATTTTTTAAAAAAATTTAATATTACAGAGTGGGGGATGCCTTCCATCTTCAAGTTCACTCCCCAAATAGCCACAAAGGCTAAAACTCCATCCAGGGCTTCCATGAGGGTAGCAGGGGCCCAAGCACATGGACCATCTTCCACTGCTTTCCCAGATGCACTAACAGAGAGCAGTCTCTGGAGCAAACCAGTCAGGACTCAAACTTGCATATGGGATTCTGGCATTGCAGGTGGTAGCTTATGTTGCTGCATCATAATGACAGCCCCTAGTAAGAAATTTTAAACAATCTACTCTGGCCATTGTGGCTATTTGGGGAATGAATCAGGGATTGAAGTTCTCTCCCCCATCACCCTGTAACTCTGCCTTTCCAATAAATTAAGAAAAAATATTAAAAAGTAGTTGATCTAAAAAATGTTAAGAGCATCTTTTTGTCCATCATCATCAGCTGCAGACAGATTACAAAAGTATGGATAGAGTGATTCTAGACTGCAAAAACAATAAAGAGGTATATTGGAATTGAACAGTAGAAACATTCTTCAGGGGTATCACATTAAATTATGTGAACTTGAAAATTATGCAAATTTTCTTGTCTTCTCAAGACCAATATTTTGTGTAAAAGCATCTAGAGGTATGTGTCTTAATTTTTCTTTCAATGTAATTAAACATGAAATTAGTTACTCTCTGCAAAATTACAACGATTACAGGTTTGAGTCACCAAAAATATACTTCAAAGAGAAAATCAGAATCTGAATGTGTCAGGAGAGGCTATTTAATTTAATGCAATGTTGTAATGATTCTTTACTTTTATTTCTCATTTCTGATAGTACCATAGTAGACATCATATAATTATACTTTAATTTTAGCTCATGAAACACAAAAGATATTAAATACCACTTCTGCAATTCTACTTACCAATGTTAAGTCCCATGTTTACAGTTTTATTGCAATGTATTACATGTGGGTTCTTATCAATATGCTTATGTGTTTAAACCTCTGAGCATTATAACCTACTATTCCTCAATTCCTTAGGAATTAAATCTATCTTTGGTACTGCAGAATAAGCACACTTGTAACAGACCTTCAGTTGGTCTGATAAATGGTCTAGTGGGTTTTTTTTTTTTTTTTTTCAAATCAGCTGGGAGAAGTCAGGTGACAAATGATTTCCATTAGCTTCAGCAGAATGGAAACAAAACAGATCAATACAAATGATTTGCAGCAAGTTTAGATCATAAATTTCCTTTTGCCCTCGTACATCATTTTAATTTAGAAGTTTTTTTCTTTTCATAGTAGAGAAAAAAAGTCATTACAGAATTGAGAATTCTAGTTACAGTAAACTGTCCCCGATTTAAGGTGAGACCATTTTAATGCACTATTAATTTTATCCAGTAGTACACAACAATATTATTTTAAAATATGGCAAACAATAAAAATGTTAATGAGCCACGTTCTGGAAAATTAATTTAACCCGTAAGTTGTGTAAAAACCATAAAATGCTTAAATCTACAACATGAGCTTTTTTTGTTTCTATTTTAATGGGAGACTTTCATTGGTTAATTTTATTTCTTTAGTACTCTTTCTTAAGCAGTTTCATTATATCTGAAAATATGCCCTCACTTCCTTGCTTGGGCAAAAACTGTATTTTATCTCCATGCATTATCTTTGAATAGTAGCAAGTTATAGAAAAAATATGACGGGGTAAAATGAGGAGAGGTAAAGGAAAAAACAAATCAATACAGCAACAAAAAAGCAAATACAGGTTTACTTTTCCTTTTCTCTGAATTATTCCCAAGTAATATACAGTCGTGGGAGAATCTTTGCTAAGACTTAGAACCACACCAAATGATTACCAAGGGAGTCCCAGCAGTTAACAGATTTATTTATTTATATGTCTTTGAGGGTCCATAATGGTCTGAACATAAAACTGTCAATCATGCTTCATGCACGAAGAGTTTTCATCCTGAACAGTGTTCTGCCATACCCGGGAATATGTATGAAGCCATTCAGTGCACTCCTGGGATTTCCCTGACTTCTGTAATGAGCAGCTAACTTTCACATCCACGTAAGAAAGGAAGTTCAAACTCACCCACTATGTGAGAGGTAACAGGTGAACAGTAGCTGGGGTACATGGGGCCCTCGCCAGCTGACCCTTATTGCTTCATCAGGATTCCATAACATTTCCACATCACTTAACTTTTTTCAAGGTGATTAGAAATAACAATTTAAATCCCAAGATTTCAGCAATAAAAATAATCACTTTGGGATGGAGCTAGGAAAAGAAGGCCCAAGTATTTTTACAGAATTCCCAACTTTCATTTGCAATGGGTGAGTATAACTGAGAGCTTTAAGGACCAGGTTATGTTTATGCCTCGAAGAGAAGATCTTAAAGGAAAACTTCAAAATTTACCTAGCTTTACTTACTGGCTGAAATAGTTTCTCTAGATGAATTATAGAGAAAATGGTAGACCTTGTTGGAAAACCTGGTTCTCAATACTGACATCATTTTTAAAATCCTCTGTATGAGCTCTAAAAATAATTCAAATTTTAAAGTAATATTTACAGTAATTTAAATATTTCAGTATCAGTCAAAATAATACTGTCTAGACCTTAGCTCCTATAAGCTTGTTTCTTATGCCAATGAGTTCAACATCTCTATCAGCATAGTTGAATTCTCAAAAGCATGAAGACCTTATCCAGTCTGCCTGCATTCAAATCCAGGCTTTGGATTTTACCAGCTTCGTGATCTTGGGAATGTTACTTAATGTCTCTGTGACTCAGTTTCATCAACTGGGAAATACAAGCAACAGTTTTATTCATCAATAGGATAGTGATCAGGAGTGAGGAAGTTCATATGGCAGAATTCTTACAATTGTTCCTGGACCATGTTAAGGCCTGTGTGTCTATTATGAGAGCTCTATTACTTTTTAAATCATTTTTATTGGTTATGTACAAAGAAGAGCAAAGACTATTTGCAAATTCCAGTTGAGAACTTGGGAGAAGCAGTAGATGCACACAATTACTTTTAAAGCTTTTTGCCAGGAATATGCTACAAACTACAGCTCTTGCAGGTATCCTGATACATATGATGTGTTGGAGAAGTCCTGCTGGTTTTCCTAGGAAGCAAGTCATCATCACATAAGAAATATGACTATCCTGACACATACATATGGTAGAGGTCTTGGGGAGGCTTTTGGGGTCTCATGAGTGCAGTTGAGTTTCCAGGGAATAGGCAGCATTAACACCATGAGGATGAGCCATGTTAGAAGCCTAGTGTACACCAAGTAGCAGAAGACTGCAGCCACACAGATACTGCACCTGGGACCTAACTCGAGCTTTCAACAACTCCAAACAAGTAAACAGTATGACTGAAATGAAATGGTTCATTGTTTGATGTTGTTAGATGTTGAGGATATTCACCAGCTAGTAGTACCAACCAGGATACCATCAGCTCTGTTTTCTTTCCAAGAATCCAATTTCAAGTCAATTCTTTGTCTTTTTATTCCTACCTACTTCTGTGGTCCTGAACAAGCTATTAGCCTGGAATCTGGGTCCACAACCTTGCCATCGGAATTTTCAAATTCCCTATAATAAATATAATTCATTATTCATTCTTTACAATTTATCCTACTCTGCAATCTTGGTCACAAATTATTCCAATATTATATCTCTACTGGCTTCAAGTAATTTTTTTGTTCTCAATTGATATCTGGCTCTTTTTTTTTAGCTTTTCTTGGTGGTAATATAGAAGCTACCCTTTCATGGAAACAAAATTATTCTTTGCCTTAAGTAATGAATATTGAATCATAAAATCACTGACTTACTCATACACAAAGAACTAGAATTTGACTCATCATTTGAATTCAAACGATTTTCTATTAAGCATAATTTGGAACTTCTCTAATTCAAAAACATTATACTTCAATAGCGTTCTTTCTGAGCATCACGCAAGTTCCTCAAGGTTTCCCACTTTAGAATTAGAACTGAGGCTGGCGCTGTGGCTTAGTGGGTAAAGCCGCTGAGGCATCAGCATCCTACAGAGGCAATGGTCCGAGTCCTTGCTGGTCCACTTCCCATCCAGTGAGAAAGCAGTGGGCCTGTCTATTCACATGGGAGACTCCTGGCTTCAGCCTAGCCCAGACCTGGCCGTGGTGGTCATTTGGGGAGTACACCAGTGGATGGAAGACACTCCTCCCTCCATCTTTCTCGCCCTTACTCCCTCCCTCTATAAATAATTTAAAAAAAAAAAAAAAAAGACTTGGCATTGAGTTATCTGTCACCACCAGCAAGTCCTCCTCCACATCTGCCCCAATTTAGAGTCAGCCGATTGACTCAGAATCCTCAATTTCCTGCAGAACCAACATCCCATGTGTGATCAAAGAACTTCCTTTCCAGAATCTTTAATGTATCATTTTCTACAAACCGTCAACTTCAGATTAGTCACATATTTCCTATTGCTTAGTCACTTGAAATTTCATGTGATTTGGAAAAATGCAACAACATGCAAATTGATGCTACTGCAACTTACAATTCTGGGCCTTCACTCACAGAGCTGAGCCTTCAGGCATTTGTCACTTTTTAAGTTTTATGTGTTCCATATAATGCCAGGGGCCCTAAATAGTAAAGTAAGTCAAGGAGAAAAAATACAGGTGTTGAAAATAAAAAGATTTCACTTTGGTATAATTATAGAATTTATACAAAATGAGAATATTCCTAATTTTCTAATATAATCTGCTACATGATAGTGGATAAGTAAATATACATTGAATTAGTCTATTGCAATGACAAATGGTTTAAAATTAAACACTAAAAATATTTAATAGAATCAAAATATAAAATATCCAGGAAAAATGTAAAAGTTAACCAACCACCTAGTTGGCCAAACTATCAAATAATAAAGAAAAATTTTAAAATATATCTAAATTAAGGGAGAGCTTTATTGTGGACACGACTTTAAGAGTCATTTGTGAGGAGGGGCCAAGATGGTGGTATAGCAATAGGATGTTCTGAGTCACGAAGCGGAGGGGGGAAATAGATAGGTAATAAGCAGAGGGGATACAAGCCAGTGATGGAATCATGAGAAGTTCAGCTTAGTAGCCCAGAAGTCCACCAGTGACTGCTAATGTCCATGCTAAGGGAACAAAGAGGAAGGAGAAGTGATGGAGGTGGAACAAAAATACAGCAGACAGACCAAACGAGGACATTGGCGTTGCCCTCCCCTCTCCCCTGAGATCCAGGTGAGAAGCTGAGAGTACTCGGAGCTGCAGATAGCAGCAGGCAAGGAAGCTTGGTGAACTGTGTATGAAGCTCCAAGTGGGAATAAGGAGAACTTAGAGGGGGAAAAGTGGAGAGATTAGGCATGCCATGGCCCATATATGTCTCCCCACACCCCAACCCGACCTACAGCTGGAGGGGAGAAGCCATACTGATTGTTTACATTTTCGAGTGTAAGCAGGGGGCTGCTGCAGTTGCCTCCCATACACATACCCATCAATTGTGGGGGCCACCTCACAACACCCCCCATCCAGCAACAAGGATCACAACACTTCAGAGTGATTCCCTCCACACCACACAAGCTGTACAACAAGGAGTAGTCTGAAACAGTGAAAACCAAACTCATTTCACACACTAATGAGAAGCAAGCCCAGCCCCAAGAGGCAGGACTTAGTGCACCAATGCCCTGGTAGCCACCACTATCACAATCTAGGAAGAAATAGGGCTCCAGAAGCAGGCTACATGCTTCCACTTACAACACATACATAGCAGCTCTTAGCAGAGAGAAATTACACCACAGGTACAAAGTGACAATTTAAAGATAAAATCCACCAGAAATGCCAAGAAACAAAGGAAAATTCCTGAATAAGAATAAAGAAGACTCTGTGGACTCCCCAAAGGAACAATATAATGCTTCAATAATGGAGGCTGAAGAAGGAGACAGAGGATATGTCAGAAAAGGAATTTAGAAAATAGATTGCTTCAAAGCAATCAAACAAATTCATGATCTAAATGAAAAGCACTCCCAAGAAATTGATATTTTTAAAGAGAAGCCAGAATAAAATACTAGAAATGAAGAATTCAATAAATCAAATAAAATATACAGTGGAAAGTCTCAGCAATAGAATAGATGAGACAGAAGGAAGAATATCAGAACTACAAGACAAATTTCCAGAAATAGTAGACCAAATACAAGAAGAAATTAGAAAATTAAAAAAATTACAGTTGGAGATTTACAAGATTTTATCAAATAACACAACTTATTGATCCAAGGAATTCTGGAAGGTATACGAAGAGAGGAAGGATTAGAACGCCTCCTTAGTAAAACAGTGACAGAGAACTTCCCAGTCTGGAGAAAGAGACATTTCAAGTACAAGAGGTACACAGAGCTCCCAGTAGACATGGCCAGAAAACAACTTCACCATGACACATTATAGCAAATTCACCTCAGTGAAAGACAAAGAACAGATCTTAAAATGTGCACAAGAAAAGCAACAAATCACATTCAGAGGAAACCCAGTTAAATTCACTCCCAACTTCTCATGGCAAACCACACAGGCAGGCAATGGTGAGACATATTCCAAGTCCTAAGAAAAAAAACTTTCAATCCAGAATACTGTAACCTGCAAAACTCATTTATGAATGGAGAAATATGGATCTTCCATAACAAGCAGAAATTCAAAGAATTTGTAACTACTCACCCAGCCCTACAAAAGATGCTCAAGAATGTGCTAAACACAGATATAGGAACATCACTACAAAAGATGAATACAGAAAATGACCCAACAAAGTACAAATGAAATCCAAAGTACATAAGCAGGACTATTCAAAGAAACATGGCTGGGTAAAGGCAGTATTTAACAAAAGTCACACTGAATGTAAATGGTCTCAACTCCCCAGTTAGAAGACACAGACTGGCTGAATGGATTAAAAAAGAAAACCCATCAATTTGCTACCTAAAAGAAACAAACATTACCAACCAAAGACTCACACAGACTCAAAGTGAAACTATTAAAAGAGACAAAGAAGGACACTATATAACGTTTAAAGGATCAATTCAAAAGAAAGATTCGACTAACATAAATATATATGCACCTAATTACAGGGCACTTGGCTATTTAAAAGAAAAGTTAAATTTAAAGGGATATATAGACTCAAATACAATAGTAACAGGGGACTTCAATACCCCACTTTTAGCAATGGTCAGATCAACCAGACAGAAAATCAACAAGTAACCAGAGTTAATCAACACCATAGACCAAATAGACCTAGCAGATATCTACAGAGCCTTTCACCCTATAGCCACAGAGTGAAGTTTCTTCCAGTGCATGGAACTTTGTCTAGGATTGACCATACACTAGGCCATAGAGCAAGTCTCAGCAAATTAAAAAACCAAAATCATATCATATAACTTCTCAGACCACAATGCAATGAAGCTGGAACTCTAGAATCTCTACATCATATGCAAACACATGGAGAATGAACATGTTTCTGAATGAACAGTGGCTCATAAAGAAATCAAGAGAAATCAAAACATTCCAAAATAAATGAAGACCGTACAGCCTAACAAGATTTGTGGGATATAGCAAAAGCAGTGTTAAGAGGAAAGTTAACAGCAATTGGTGCTTACATCAAGAAATTAGAAAGGCACCAAATAAATGAACTATCTACGCACCTCAAGGACCTAGAGAAAGAATGGCAAACCAAACCCAAAACTAGTAGAAGAAAGGAAGTATTTAAAATTCGAAAAGAAAAAATTGAAACCAAAACTAAATACAAAAGATCAGCAAAACAAAGAGCTGGTTTTTTGAAAAAAATAATAATAAACAAAATTGACGTACAATTGCCCCAACTAACCAATAAAAGAGATGACCCAAATCAATAAAATTAAACATGAAAAAGGAAATGTAACAACAGACTCCACAGAAATAAAAATAATCATCAGAAACCAATACAAAGAGCTATATGTCAACTAACTGGGAAACTTCAAAGAAATGGATAGATTCCAGGACACACACAATCTACCTAAATTAAGTCATGAAGACATAGAATATCGAAACATACCCATAGCCAAGATGGAAAATGAATCAGTAATAAACACCCTCCCAACAAAGAAAAGCCCAGGACTGGTTGACTTCACTGCTGAATGCTACTATATATTTAAAGAACTAACTCTAATTCTTTCCAAGTTATTCCAAACAATTGAAAGGGAGGGAATTCTCCCAAATTCTTTCTAGTAGCCAACATCACCTTAATTCCTAATCCCAGAAAAGATGTAATTGAGAAATAGGACTACAGACAAATTTCCCTAATGAATATAGATGCAAAAATCCTCAAAATTCTGGCCAATTGAATCCAACAGCACATAAGAAAGATCATTCACCCAGATCAAGTGGGATTTATTCCTGGTATGCAGGGATGGTTCAACATTTTAAATCAATGTAATACATCACATCAACAAATTCAAGAACAAAAACCATATTATTATCTTAATAGATGCAGAAATAGCATGAAAAAATACAACTCCCCTTCATGATGAGAACTCTAAGCAAATTGGGTATAGAAGGAACATTCCTCAATACAATCAAGGCAATTTATGACACTGCTATTCAATATAGTCCTGGAAGATTTAGCCAGAGCCATTAGGTAAGAAAAAGAAATAAAAGGGATATAAATTGAGAAGGAGGAAGTCAAACTATCTATATTTGCAGATGACATGATTCTATATATGGGGGATCCAAATGACTCCACACTAAAACTATTGGAAGTCATAGAAGAGCTTGGTAAAGTAGCAGGATGTAAAGTCAACACACAAAATTCAACAGCCTTTGTATACAGACAATGCCTCAGCTGAGAAAGAACTTCTAAGATCAATCACATTCACAATAGCTATAAAAAAATCAAATACCTTGGAAAAAATTTAATGAAGGATATCAAAAATATCTAAGATTAAAATTACAAAACATTAAAAAAATAGAAATGGAAATAGAAAAATCTTCCATGGACATGGATTGGAAGAATATCATCAAAATTTCCATTCTTCCAAAAGCAATTAACAGATTCAGTGTGCTACCCATCAAATTATCAAATACATTCTTCTCATATCTAGAAAAGTTGATGCTGAAATTCATATGGAGGCACAGGAGACCTTGAAAGCTAAGCAATCTTATATATAAAAAAAAGCTAGTGGCATCATAATACCAGATTTCAGGACATTCAAGGCAGTTATAATCAAAACAACCTGGTACTGGTACAAAAATAGATGGATAGACCAATGGAACAGAATAAAAACACCAGAAATCAATCTAAACATCTACAACCAACTTAATTTGACCAAAGAGCTAAAACCAATCCCTGGAGCAAAGATGATATCTTCAACAAATGGTGTTGGGAAAACTAGATTCCCAAAGGCAGAAGTATGAAGCAAGACTCCTACCTTACACCTTATACAAAAATCTACTCAACATAGATTAAAGATCTAAATCTATGACCCAACACCATCAAAGTCATTGAGAACAGTGGGGAAACCCTGCAAGACATTGGCACAAAGAGTTCTTGGAAAAGATCCTAGAGGCACAGGCAGTCAAACCAAAAATTAACAAATGGGATTACTTCAAATTGAGAAGCTCCTGTATGGCCAAAGAAAGAGAAAAGTGAAGAGGCAACCAACATAATGATAAAGGATTAATAACAAGAATCTACAAAGAGATTAAGAAACTCCACAACAACAAAACAACCCACTTAAGAGATGGGCCAAGGACTTAGACGTTTTTCAAAAGAAGGAATTCAAATGGCCAACAGACACATGAAAAAATGTTCAGGATCACTAGCTTTCAGGTAAATGAAAATCAAAACCACAAGGAGGTTTCACCTTACCCCAGTTAGAATGGTCTTCAAACAGAAATCAACAAACAAAGGCTGGAGAGGATGTGGGGAAAAAGGTTCCCTAATCCACTGTTGATGGGAATGTAAAATGATAAAATCACAATAGAAGACAGTATGTAGATACCTCAAAAATCTGAATATATACCTACCATATAACCCAGCCATCCCATGCTTGGGAATTTACCCAAGGGAAATGAAATCAATAAACAAAAGAGCTATCTGCACCTCCATGTTTATTGCAGCTCAATTCACAACAGCTAAGACAAGGAATCAAGCTAAATGTCCTTCACCAGAAGACTGGATAAAGAAATTATGGGGTATGTACACTATGGAATGCTACACAGCAGTAAAAAAAAATGAAATCCGGTCTTTTGCAACAAAATGGATCAATCTAGAAAACATTATACTTAGTGAAATAAGCCAGTCCCGAAGGGACAAATATATTTTTCCCTGAACTGTGAGAATAGCACACTTAAAAAGAAAGTTGTAAAGGGAAATTGACACTTCGAGAAGCAATGACTTGAACAGCTCTCATCTTTACTATCGAGGAACAGTTTTTTACTAATTTTTAATTTTTTCCTCTTATTCATACTATATGTTGAGCTCTATATACATATTACTAATTCTATGTTAAGTAAGTCAATTGAAAATACATCTCAGTAAAAAATAAGATGAGGAATAAGAGGGAGAAGGAAGTTTGTAACCGTAAAGCTTACAGTAAATGAGGATAATAGCACAACATATCAAAATTTATGGGATACAGCAAAAGCAGTGTTAAGAGGAAAGTTTACAGCAATAGGTGCCTACATCAAGAAATTGGAAAGGCACCAAATAAATGAGCTTTCAGTGCATCTCAAGGATCTAGAAAAACTGCAGCAAACTAGACCCAAATCTAGTAGAAGAGAAATAATTAAAATCAGAGAAGAAATCAACAGGATTGAATCAAAAAATTTCAAAAAATAAAAGCTTTAAAAAAAGATTCATTTGTACAGGTGTCTGTTTCATGCAAATCTATATATAGTTCAAAGTTAAAATAACTTTCTTAATGCTTGTTATTCTTATGAAAATTTAAGGGCTAAAATTACCCAAGATTTCATTAAGGACCAACAACATGGCAAAACTCATTCTATCAATATAGTGCCTTTATGTAAAGTTACAGTATTTGGGATTGTATGGTGTTACACAAAGGATGGACAAATCAGCTAATGGGATTGAATTCATACACTTAAAGGGGACCAGGTATGTGAGCATATCTGATTTAAGGTAATGGGAACACTGCAGAGAAGTTAGGCAGTATAATCCATTCAGTAAGTGTTAATGACAAAGCCAGATGTATTTATATGAAAAGAGCAGGAAAATGGAAATCTAACCTAACTCAGATATACTGTGTGTGTGTAGAATAAAATACAAGAAACTCTCTAAAAGAGATCAGTGAATTAATGCAGATGGACATATGTTACTCTAAGAAGCATGTTTTAAGTAGAACAAGAATATTGTTTAGACTACTAAAATTAACTTTTGGTTTTAAAACTTTAGGCATAACAAAGTTAAACTCTAAAATGGTATTTGAAAATTGTAACAAATAAAAGCACATAAATAAGAAAACCTAATTAAGGGCAGGTATCATGTGCAGCTGGTTAAGCCACCAATTTGGGCAAATGCATCGCATATCAGGGTGCCAGTCTGAGTTCTAGCACACCTCTGTGTTTGATCTGGCTTACTGCTAATGAATCCCAGGAGGCAGCAAATGACGGCTCAAGTACTTGATTCCTTGCCACCCACATGGGAGACCCAGATGGAGTTCCAAACTCCTGGCTTTGGCCAGGACAAAATCTGATTTTTGCAGGCATTGAAGAGTGGATGGAAACAGATGGAAGATCTCTCCAACCCTACCCCTTTATTCTATGCCTTATGGAAAAATGACAGTAAACATTAAAATAGAATTTTACAAAAAATGAATAACTACCAATCAGCAAGAAAAATAGAAACATACAAAAGGATAATAAATCTTATAGAGTGTAACAAACTGAAAAAATTCAATTTCATGAGTCATGGAGGAAATGACATTAACGTTTCAATGAACTATACCCAAAAGAAAGAATAAAATAAAATTTTGGGTGTTTGTATGAATATACAGAAACTCAAACATTTGATTTCGGGAACAAAAATTCACAAAATCACTTTGAAAACAGTTTGATATTATCTAACAATTTGAAGATATAAAAAACCCAACAATTCTCCTTCTAAGTATATACACATAAGCAGTATGAATATATTCATATGTGAACTCAGAATCATGTTTAAGTATATTCATAACATTAATCATAAAGCCCCAAACTAGAAGCTATCCAAAAAAAAAAGAAATCTGGTATATAAATTATGGTGCATTTATATACTAAAAAACAACCACAAAAAAAAATCAACTCCAACTACAGAAAATAATTTGATTTAATTTTCTAACTACAGTATTAAGGCAGAGAATCCAGATGCAAACTAATAAAGAAGGTATTATTCTATTTATAGAATGCTCAAAGTTAGACAAAGCCAAGCTATTCCTTTGAGGTATATATTCTCAGGTAGCAACTGCACAAAGAAAGTGAGGGATAACTATCTTTAAAATGAGGATAGTGATTGCCTTAAGAAAAAGTAGTTTGTAACTGGGATGCAGTTTTCAGGATGATCACACTCTTTTACATCTTGATTTTAAAGTGACTTTAGGATGTGCCCTGTACATTTCTAACTGAGCATTTATATGCAGTTTTTAGTATTTTTAATGTAACAAGGCTTAAAAAGTCAACATCACACTTTTATATTTTGCATCCTATTGCTTCATCTACTTCTGCCAATTATAAGTTTATTTTAAAATGTGGTAGATATATTTAATTAGAAGAGAAAGAAAAAGATGGAGGCTATTTCAATGACTCTGTGGAAACTTATCTTTGTAGGGGAAAATTCCTGACAAACACTGCTGGCTCAGCAATGGGAGGTCACGTTTAACTAGCCTTCTGAAATTATTTAAAAATATTGCATCCATAATAGATGATAGAAATTCAATGATGTAGTACCTTGTATTTTACTCCAGGCAAATAGCTGTGTCGTACTTGAGAGATTAATGACTAACCTAACAAGTTATTGAATAAGAGGTTAGAAATCCTGCTAGAGAGCAAACTGACAGCAGCATTCCTTTTACTCATGACCCTTTTACTCCTTTATCTGGTGAGTTTCTTTCAAGAATACCTTAATTATAAGAGGTCATTCATCCTGTGGGAATTACTGAGCCTTTTAGAACCACAGGAGTCAAGAAAGGCAAGGTTCATTCAACTCTCTTCTTGGGGCCACCCTGTTCAAAACTCTGGTCATCTGTTCTTTCTCTTTTCTCTACTTTATCTTTTTCTTCACTGCATTTTCCTTCCCAAACATATCCCATTTCCCTCTTGGGGGACAGAAATGGAATACTCTTCCAACCAGAGGGAAATATCATCTAACAAGTGTTTAACAAAGTCTACATCTTTTTTAAGATTTATTTGAAAGGCACAGTTGAGAGAGAGAGAGAGGGAGAGAGAGAGGAAAAAAAATGGGAGAGAGAGAGAGAGAGAGGGAGTCCTTTCTTCCGCTGATTCACTCCCCAAATGGCCACAATAGTTGAAACTGGGCCAGTCCAAAGGCAGGAGCTTCTTGCAGGTCCCCTGTTTGTGTACAGACTTCCAAAAACTTGGGCCATCCTTTGCTGTCTTCCCAGGCACATTAGCAGGGAGCTAGATGGGAAGTGGGGCAGTCGAGACTTGAACCAGAACCAACATGAGATGCCAGCACTACAGGAAGCAGATTTACTGTTTACATGACAACAACAGCCCCTGTCTATCCTAGGTTTTAAACTCAGAGATCCGGACATAATTTCAGTAAGAACAAAAAATTTACTAAAATGTTACTGTTCTGTGTTTTAATTGTCACTTTCTTGAAGATGGAAAATACGACAGACATGGCACCTTCTATTTAACCAGTTATCTTTCACAAGGAACAAGAGAAAAAAAAATGAATCAGGAGATTTGGTCATTGTGTAGTTAATCTAGCCTAGCATATTTTAGTAGATACCATAGAATCTGTTTTGTCAGGATCACTCAGGTTTTGGGTCTATAATAATCAACAAAACTGATCATTGTCACGTTCCTATTTTATCTTTGCTTGAAAACTGGATTCTGAAATTTGTGTTTCAACATACACACTCACACACACACACATGCAACACAAAACACTTACATTATGAATATTTTCCTGACAGTCATCTTAAATGTTTTATTCACTCATTCTCTCACAACATTATTTTTAGTTATCATTTGAGACACTGAGGCAAAGTCAGATACAAAGCTTCCACCTGCTGGTTCACTCCCACATTATACCCGAAGGCCAGGGCCAGATCCAGAGGCCAAAACACAACCTAGGCTTTCCATGGGGCTAATAGGAATCCAGTTATCGGAGACATCACTAATGCTTTCTGGGGTCTGCTGCACCAAGAAGCTCGAATTGGGAGTTGAAGCTACAAACTGAAGTTGAGCACTGCAATGTAAGACACAGGTGTCTTAAGTGGCAGATTCTACACTGGCTCACTTAACAGTGTTTTCAAGTGATGCCAAAGACAAACTTAATCATATCAGAGCCAACATGTTCTGTGCATTTTGAATGAAACCAGCCTAAAGCACTGAGCGATTCTGCACACACATTGACTTGCTTTTCTTGTGCGTTAATACTTGATTTACCAACTATTAGTAAACTAATCATATTAGGAAATGTAAAATATCATTCTTAATCTTATGTAAAATTATTACACCAAAGAACATCATAAATCCCCAAATCAGAGTTTTCCAGTGCATGCATCATATGTGAAGAATGACATCACTTTCAGGAATAATTTTCAACAATCAAGTTGGTTCATTGCCTCTACTTTGTACGCCATTTATCATACTTTATTATTCATGTGTATTTTTATTTCAATTTTCCTCCAGACTAGGACTGTCCAATAGAACATTTTGTGGTAATGGAACAGATATGCATCTGCCCTTCCCTATAGGTGATCATTCAGCCCCAGGTGACTAGGAAGCACTTGACTATGGCTTACCCCTGTCAGAATGTACTAAACATAAATTACATACACTTGCTGTTTCAAAACTCAGTCCACAAAATAGAATGCAAAATATATCATTATAATGTGTTATATAGTATATATATTACATAACACAAATTTTGAAATGATACTATTCTGAATATATTGGGTTACATAGATTATTATTTAATCCATTTATTCATATATGGTCAATGCTAGCCTGCAGAAAAAAAGTTTTCTATACAGTGTTTTATCATTCCATTGTCTAAGACTCATTTTAACTTTTATATGAAATATTGTTCACAATAGAGCGTCATGTTTTAAAGTCTTTTTGGCTTTCTTAGTGGTTTTTATTTCCATTTCTTTTTTTTTCCTTTTTTTTTTACATTTTTTTTAACTTTTATTTAATGAATATAAATTTCCAAAGTAACAGGATGAAAGGGACTCTCTGTGGCATAGAGGGTAAATGTGCTTCCTGCTGTGCTGGCATCCCATATGGGTGCTGGTTCCAGTCCTGGCTGCTCTACTTAGGATCCAGCTCTCTGCTATGCCCTGGGAAAGCAGTGGAAGATGGCCCTGCACTCACAGAGGAGACCTGGAAGAAGCTTCTGGCTCCTAATTGGCCCAGCTCCAGCCATTGCAGCTGGAACCAGCAGATACAAGACCTCTCTCTGCCTCTGCCTCTCTGTAACTCTGCCATTCAAAGAAATAAAAATCTTAAAAAAAAAAAAGGATGAAAGTAATTGTTTCTATTTTTTATAAGCTTATTTACCTCACAGGGATATTCTTAAAACAGCTTGAGAGAATTTCAGGAAAGTTTCTGGGATTTTGTTATACAAATAATTTGAGAAATGCAGTTTCCTATGTCTTTGATCATTAAAGCTGGTAATAGGCATTTTTGATAGAAAAAGACAATAGTGGCATTTTTTTCTGGATAAAATGGTAACAGCATACAATCTATAGTAAGTGCTGAACAAATATTTGCTGAATGAATAAATCCATTTTTCAAAATATATCCAAATATCAAATTATACAAATTTATTAAATCCATGAGCAGCATTCTATTGTACTAATTGTAGGAGTCTACTGCCATACCATCCTGAACGCACCCAATCTCGTCTAATTGTAGAAGGTGAGAAAAAAATGAGTGTTAATATATTTTTATGATAAGTTTAAAAAGTAACTGAATTTTTTAGGTCAATGATTTTTAATTATTCAAATCTGAACTTTTTATTATAAATGTGAAATAAGCACAATAAAAATAGTTTATTACAAGTTTAGTAACAATAGTAGTCATTTAATACATATAAAATTAAAAATAAATTTAAGTGAACCTTATGTTTCTTTAAAGATAATACTTCAAGTGAAATATACTGTGATTCAACAAGATAATTACTTGGTGGTAAGGTAAATAATTGAACTAATCAGATTTCAATTACTTTCCAAGAGGGAAAAGATCCTAACTACATGTTGACTTTTAAAATATATTTTAAGATGTTTTCAAAATTATCAAAATAGCTGAAAATTTCATTTATTACAAATCCATACAAGTTGTTATTTAAGGAAAGTAAGTCAGGTCAAATGTGTCATTGATAGGAAGTCTGAAGGAGACTGTGCAGAAGACAAAGATTTTCTCCTAGAACCACGTCATGCAAATGGCGCCTACGCTGGAGCAGGATTAAGCATCCTGAATCAGTAAGTTCATCTCTTTGGGGTAGGTGTTTGGCACAGTAATTAGGTCACTGCTTGGGATGCCAGCATTGCATACCAGAATGCCTGGTTTGTATTCTACCACCCTTGTTTCTGATCCAAAAGACAAGCAGCTAGAGGAATTGATGAAAAAAAAAAAAAAAAAACCCACGGATGCACACTGCTAATGGCTCAAGTACTTCTGTCTGACACACATGGGAGACCTAGATCCTAGATTAAGTTCTCAGCTCCTAGCTTCAGCCTGGGTGAGCCTGAGTAGACCAGTGGCTACAAGAGTTTCTCTATCGCTCCCTCTCAAAATCCAAACAAATAAAAATAAAATAAACCTCTCTGAATTTCTCTGTGTCAGAGGTGTGGCTACTTATGAAAGAATGGTTGTGAAAGAGTGACCTTATCCTATCCTGTGTCTAATGGGAAAGTTATTAAATGTCTACAAAATAATGGGAAATATCCATGAAATCAAGTTATTTTTCCTTGTTGATGGAGTATTCCTTCAATCCGTGTCCTTTCATTTCCAAACAAGGAGTTTAAAGAATTCCAATTATCCCTATGTCATCTGGACTGTACTCACTTTCAGAAACGCTATATCTCTTATCCCATTTTAACTGATTTGACAAGTTTCTGAACAGCAATGGTCCATCGGTAATTTGGCTCCCATTCATGTGAAGAAATGTTTGGTTTCACTTTAAAGTATTTGGAAATAGAAGAGGAAAGTTTCTGAAGCATATGGAGAATTCAGGATTAATGAAAGACAGGTGAATCCATCACTGGAAACACTTCTAACACCCTGCATCATGACGCTGGCTGATAGATATGCTCCTTCAGCAAGCCCTGTGTGGTGCTCCGTGAACAGTAGGCATTGCATCAAGCTTGTAGACACACTGGAAACAAACTTCAAACCTTTGAAATACAGTTAGCATCTCAAATTGAGGATTTCTCTAAATGTTACCGTTTTCTGTGGTTATAATTTGATGCTATTCAACTATTCAAAAAATTGGTTTCAACAATCCCCTAAGGAAATATTTCTCACAGAAATGCACTTTCAATTTTTCTGTGAGACAGAGTTACAAACTATCAGAGTTCTGTAATGACTTCCTATAGTTGTGAATGCCTAACAGATGTCTATAAATAACATTATGTTAATTACAAGAAATTGTTGAAATAAGTTTCAAAATTTTGAACAAAAGTCACATTGCATAAAAGACAGAAGACAGTTTATTATACCTTACATCATTATTGCATTCTGACAGAAACTACTGAAAACTAAAACAACAAATCCAATTTTCAGAGTCATACTGTTAAGATTGCATGATTCATCACAGCTATAGAAACACCTGCTTAGAATAACATCCTGATGCTAAGTGTAGAGTACTCACTTATTTTGGTACTCTTTATTATTTTATGTTAACATAATGTTTCATTAAATTTAACAAACCTCATTTTTCATACAACAGTGTCCCAATCTTAGCACTGAATCTGGGATTTTTTCCCCCAGGATTTCCCTAAACGTAGCACCATAAAAAAGGAAATATAAAAAGGGTGAGATCTTTATCCAGTCTACTGTTGATGGGCATCTGGGTTGGTTCCAGGTCTTAGCTATTGTGAATTGAGCTGCAATAAACATTAGGGTGCAGACTGCTTTTTTGTTTGCCAATTTAATTTCCTTTGGGTAAATTCAAAGGAGTGGGATGGCTGGGTTGTATGGTTGGATTATATTCAGGTTTCTGAGGAATCTCCAGACTGACTTCCATGGTGGCTTGACCAGTTTGCATTCCCACCAACAGTGGGTTAGTGTCCCTTCTTCCCCACATCCTTACCAGCAACTATTGTTGGTAGATTTCTGCATGTGAGCCATTCTCACCAGGGTGAGGTGAAACCTCATTGTGGTTTTGATTTGCATTTCCCTGATTGCTAGTGATCTTGAACATTTTTTTCATGTGTCTGTTGGCCATTTGGATTCCGTCTTTTGAAAAATGACTATTGAGGTCCTTGGCCCATTGCTTAAGTGGGTTATTTGTTTTGATGTTGTGGAGTTTCTTGATTTCTTTGTAGATTCTGGTTATCAACACAATTATTCTTAGGTGTTTAAATTTAACTGAAAAGTGATCCCTGTTAAATCTAAGAGTGGGAATAAGAGACGGAGAAGATATACAATTTGGGACATGCTCAATTGGACTTACCCCAATTGGTGGAGTTAGAAACGTGCCAGGGGATTCCAATACAATCCCATCAAGGTGGCATGTACCAATGCCATCTCACTAGTCCAAGTGATCAATTTCAGTTCACAATTGATCACACTGATAGGTCTAAGAGTCAAAGGGATCACACAAACAAGACTAGTGTCTGCTAATGCTAACTGATAGAATAAAAAAGGGAGAAAACAATCCAACATGGGAAGTGGGATACACAGCAGACTCATAGAATGGCAGATGTCCTAAATAGCACTCTGGCCTCAGAATCAGCCCTTAAGGCAGTCAGATCTGGCTGAAGAGCCCATAAGAGTATTTTAGGCTTGGAAAGCCAAAACACTCTAGAAAACAAACAAACAAACAAACAAACAAACAAAAAAAAACAACTAAATGAAAGATCTGAGTGAGATCCCAGTGGAAAGAATGGGGCCATCAAAGAGGGAGGTACCTTTCTCTGAAGGGAGGAGAGAACTTCCACTTTGACTATGACACTGTTGGAATAAGATCAAAGTCAGCAAACTCAAAAGACTTCCATAGCCTTGGCAACTCATGACTAGAGCCTAGGGAGATTACTGATGCCATAAACAAGGTGTCAAATTGTTAAGTCAACAACAGGAATCACTGTCACTTACTCCTCATGTGTGATCTGTCCTTAATGTGTTGTCCAATGTGAAGTAATGCTATAACTAGTACTCAAACAGTATTTTACGCTTTGTGTTTCCGTTGGGTGCAAACTGATGAAATCTTTACTTAATTATACTAAATCGATCTTCTGTATATAACGTTAATTGAAAATGAATCCTGATGTGAATGGAATGGGAGAGGGAGCAGGAGATGGGAGGGGTGCAAATGGGAGGGAAGTTATGGGAGGGAAGCCATTGTAATCCATAAACTGTACTTAGGAAATTTATGTTCACTAAATAAAAGTTTAAAAAAGAAATACACACACTGAAATACAGCAATAGTAAAAATATCATTAAATGAAAAGGGTGAGATCTATCACCATTAGTAAATATTTATGCAGTAGCGGCTATTAGCTAACAATCCTAACACTCTGACACTGTTGCATTGTAATAGTAACCAATTTAGGGTTGGATGCTACTGTTTGCTTTCACCATGTTACAAGCCACTCTCAATCTTAGCGAGTGTAAACAAGAATAATTTAGTAGTGCCTAGTTCTTAGGGGTTTCATCATCAGTTCCCATCTTTTGCGGCTTTTCTGCTGATATTACTTGGGCTTACAGTTTCACCATCAGTCATTTGAAGGCTGATTTGTCTATACTGAAGGAACACAAAGGTCTCAGGGTTGATGCTCACTCCCATCTGTAGCTATCACTTGTAGGCAGCCTGCACTTACATACTATTGGTCACAGTTTTCATAGGAGCCCATAGAAGAATAGTATCAAAACATAAGCACTTTTCAAGTGCCTTCTTGTATCACATGTTTGTCCAGAACAAATCATATGATCAAGCCAAGAAAAATCCAGTTTAGGCTTCCCCAGAGCACAGAAATGGATAGTTTTGATTAAACTGAGGACTAATGCTCTAACAATCTACAACACTGGAATAAATATTTACTAATGAAATACAAGCAAGTCAGATCTTTATATTGTCCTACTGGAACCAAATTAACACATTAATTAATATTTGCCCTTTTCTTAATCTAGAAATCAGTCTAGTAATACATTCAAATATGTATTTATGCAATTTATTTTAGAAGGTAAATTTGAAATACATTAATAAATTTAAGTCTGAAGAAAAGTTTTCCATTTTCTTTCTTCTTTCCCATCCCAATCTAAGGATTTGGACATGAATGCTTAGGTAGACAGCAGAGAGAAAACAATGAATGGTCCTTAATAGCTACTCTTATTCCACAGACAATGCTATGAAAATAGAGAAATCCATGCTAAAACACAGAAAGGTGCACAGATGAAAAGCATTTTAATTTTCATATACAATAATCCTATACACTTATCTGTGCCCCATCCAATCAGAAACTCTTCACACGCAAAAAGGTTTAAACAGCAGGGCTTTAACAAAAAGGGGCTAGATTTGATGGGGGGGATGAAAGACTACTTGAAAAATAATTTCATCCTAATATTTTAAAAGGTTGTCAATTCTGTACTTAGTCTAATTATACAAAATAGTAAAACATGTGAAGTATAATGATATAATACAATAATTCATACCTAAGAACTTATCCCAAGGAAATCATTGAACTCAAAGCCCTGTGTTAATAAACAGTTTTGAGAAACTGAAACTAATTATAGAGAACAATTAAAATGGGGCTCAACAGGGTGGCTCAGTAGAGTTAAACTGTCAGAGTATCCAGGTTCAAGTTTCAGCTACTCCTCTTCTCAGGAGCTGCATATTGATGTGCCTGGGCAGGCAGAGGAAGATGTCTCAAGACGTAAGAGACCAGGATGGAGTTCCTGGCTCCTGGCATCAACATGGCTCAGATCTGGCTGTTTTGGTCATGTAGTAAGCTAACCAGTATATGGAAGACTCCTCTCCCCTCCCCTTTCTCTGTCACTTTACTTTGCCTTTCAAAAACAACAGATAGAATAAAAAAAAAAGGGAGAGAATGATCCAACATGGGAAGTGGGATACACAGCAGACTCATGGAATGGCAGATGTCCTAAATAGCACTCTGGCCTCAGAATCAGCCCTTAAGACATTCGGATATGACTGAAGAGCCCATGAGAGTATTTTAGGCATGGAAAGCCAGAACACTCTGGAAAAAAAAAAGAAGACCTAAATGAAAGATCTCTGTGGGTGAGATCCCAGTGGAAAGAACAGGGCCATCAAAGAAGGAGGTACCTTTCTCTGAAGGAAGGAGAGAACTTCCACTTTGACTATGACACTGTTGGAATAAGATCAAAGTCAGCAAACTCAAAAGACTTCCATAGCCTTGGCAACTCATGACTAGAGCCTAGGGAGATTACTGATGCCATAAACAAGAGTGTCAAATTGTTAAGTCAACAACAGGAATCACTGTCACTTACTCCTCATGTGTGATATTTGTCCTTAATGTGTTGTCCAATGTGAACTAATGCATAACTAGTACTCAAACAGTATTTTACGCTTTGTGTTTCCGTTGGGTGCAAACTGATGAAATCTTTACTTAATTATACTAAATCGATCTTCTGTATATAACGTTAATTGAAAATGAATCTTGATGTGAATGGAATGGGAGAGGAAGCAGGAGACGGGACGGCTGCGAGTGGGAGGGAAGTTATGGGGGGGGGAGACATTGTAATCCATAAACTGTACTTTGGAAACTTATGTTTACTAAATAAAAGTTAAAAAAATAAAACCTTTTTAAAAGTTAAAATAGTAATTATGTAGCCACTAAAATGACGTTAGGATGCTTGCAATCATGAACATATTGAACATGTAAATACCATGTAGTAAAAATGCTAGTATACTGACACCTGTGCTTTATATATATAAAAATATGTGTGCATGATCTAAACTGAGTTAGACTGGTTCACCAAATGTCTAGTTATTTTCAAATAGCATGTATCAATATCCTTTTTCTTTTAAAGATTTATTTTATTTATTTGAAAGACAGTGTTACAGAGAGGTAGAGACAGAGGGAGAGGTCTTCCATTCGCTGGTTCACTCCCCTTGATGGCCACAATGGCTGGAGCTGTGCCGATCAAAGCCAGGAGCCAGGAGCCTCTTCCAGGTCTCCCACGTGGGTGCAGGGGTCCACGGACTTGGGCCATCTTCTACTAAGCAGGGCACAGCAGAGAGCTGGATTGGAACAGGAGCAGCCGGGACTAGAACTGGTGCCCATATGGGATGCTGGCATTTCAGGCCAGGGCTTTAACCCACTGAGTCACAGTGCTGGCCCCCTCAATATCCTTATGTTTAATATACAGTAACATACAAATCCAAAAGAGGAATTTCAATTATCCCTGTTGACAGATGACACAATGGGCAGCCAAAAGATGCCACTAAGACTATTGGAACACATAAAAGTTTGATAAAGTTCCAGCATATAGAAATCAACACTCAAAAATCAATAGACTTTGTATATACAAAAAACGCCATGGCTGAGTAAGAACTTCTAAGATCAATATCATTCACAGTAGCTACAAAAATTTTAAAAACTTTGGAATAAATTTAACCAAGGAATGAGAAAGATCTGCTTTGGAATTTTCATTGTAAAGACATAGAAGACACAAAAAACTATTAGAATCTTCCATAGCCATGGCTTAGAACAATTAATATCAAAATATCCATACCACTCAATTCAATTTACATATTCAATGTGATTCCAATGAAAATATTAAGAACATTATTCTCAGATCCAGAAAAGGCAATGATTCAATTTATATGAAAACACAACAGATCACAGAACAATTAAAACAATTTTAAACAACAAAGCCAGAGGCATCACAATACCAGATTTTAAGAAAAACTATAGGGCAGTTATAATCAAAACCTAGTACTGGCACAAAAAATAGACAGGTAGACCATTTGAACAGAATAGAAATCCTTGAAATTAATCCATGCATCTATAGCCAACTAATCTTTGACAAAGGCACTAAAATCAATCCCCGAAGAAATGCCAACCTCTTCAACAAATGGTGTTGGGAAAATCTGATCTTCACATGCAGAATTAGCAAACAGGACCCCTACCTTCTATGTGATAAAAAGTCAACTAAAATAGATCAAGAATCTAAATCCATGACCTGATACTATTAAATTTCTAGAGGAGAACATTGAGGAAGCTCTGCAAGACATTGGCATAGGCAAAAAAAAATTCTTGGAAAAGACCTCTGAAGCACAGGCAATAAAAGTGAAATAGACAAATGGGTATTAAGCTAAAAACCTTTTGCACTCCAAAGCAAACACTCAGCAAAGTGAAGAGATGGCACACACAATGGGAGAAAGTATGTGCAAACTATGTAACTGATAAAGGATTCATCTATTAAGAGCTCAGAAAACTCACCAACAAAATAATCCAGTTAAGAAATGGGCAAAGGACATAAATAGGTAATAATTTTTCCTCAAAGGATGAGCTATAAGTGGCCATCAGACATATGGAAAACTGCTCAGGATTTCTAGCCATCAGGGAAATGCATATCAAAACCACAATAAGCATTCACCTCATCCCAGTTAGAATGGCTGTCATCCAAAAATCAAACAATAATAAACGCTGGTGAGGACATAGGAGAAAATATATCCAAAAACACTGTTGGACACAAGTACAACCATTCTGTAAGACAACATAGGATATTCCTCAGAACGCTGAAATTAAGTATACCATATGACTCAGCCATTCCACTGCAGTGAATTTACCCAAACAAAATTCATCAGCACAAAGAGTTATCTGTACCCTATGTCAACTTACAATAGCTAAGGATCAACCCATGTATATATAATATACATATCACAAGGCATAAATACTATATAATATATATACATATATATATATATATACATACACACTCAACCATATGAAACAATGAAATTTTGTCTTTTGTAATAAAATGGGTGCAGCTGGAAAGCATTATGCTTAGCCAAATAACCAAGTCTCAGGAAGTCTAATGCTTTCTGACATACAGTAGTTAATACAAAATACATGTAAAAATGTATATGAATTAAAGGAACATCTTGTGATCTGATTGTTGTTTTTAGGTCTTGGTTATATTCCTGCAGAACTGTGGTCTTTCTACTTCTTACTTCTTGAGCTTTATCCTTGTTGGTACATTAAGCCTGTGATTATAGACTTGATTAAAATTATGTTTCTATAAAGAAAAAAAGAAATGAGAGAAGTATAGATGGACAGACTGTTATTTTAGTATAATATCTATTAAAATGTGAAATTTGTTCTATTCATATTTTACAAAAGAAAATAAAATTTAAAAAGCAAAAACAAGCCAGAAGAAAAGAAGCACTACTTGAAATGATTTGATCCTGAATTCATTAAGAAAAAAATAAAAGTACCTACATTCTCTGAGTACCTGGCCTTGATTTCTAGCCCCATTTCCTGACTCCAGCATCCTGACAATGCACACCCTGGGAAGCAGCACTGATGTCTCAAGCAATCAGGCTCCTGCCTCCCATAAGGGAGACACAAATTTCATCCACAGCTCCAACTTCAGCCTTAGCCCAGGCCTGTGCCACTGTAGGCATATGGGTGGTAAACCAGCAGGAGAGGTCTACCTCTCAACTAAGAATTTTAAAAATTCATCAAGACAACAAAAAAGTAAAATATCTGAAATCAGTTTAACACTTTATCTACTGATTGTTTCAATTCAGAAATTAGTTTTGGATGGCTAGTGTAGGGCATAGTGGGTTAACCTGCCTCCTGCAATGCTGGCATCCCATAGGAGGCCAGTGAGAGTCCCAGCTTTTCCACTTATGATCCGTGTCCCTGCTGAAGCACCTGGGAAAAAACAACAGGAAAAAAAAGGCCATGTACATGGGTCCCTGCTTCCACATGGGTAACCTGGATGAAGTTCCTGGCTTCGGCCTGATCCAGCCCCAGCCACTGCAGCCACTGGAGGAGTAAACCACAGAATGGAAGATCTCTTTTTGTGCCCCCCCAATCTCTTTCTAGCTATGTCTTCCAAAAAAATAAAAATTAGTTTTTATAAAAAAAGGAATGAGCTTGGGTTGCACATCAGATTACAAAGCAGAGTAGATCAATTTTTTATAGTTTATATGGTATATGGATAACATGTTACTAAAAATAAAGTTTTAAAAATTACATTTTTATTCAAAGCTAAAAATCATAATAGTCCAATCAAGCAAAAATGCTACTTAAATGAACTAGGATAATTTTATATTACTTCTCTATATACATATCTAAGAAGAATATGCATTATTTCAGTTTCATCAGGCATATTTTTTTCTTTTTAAAATACTTATTTGAAAGGCAGAATTACAGAGAGGCAGAGGCAGAGAGAGAAAGAGAAAGTCTTCCATCTGCTGATGCCCTCCCCAGATGGCTACAACAGCCAGAATTGAGCCCATCTGAAGCCAGGAGTTTCTTCTGAGTCTCCCTCAAGGGTGCAGGGGCCCAAGGACTTGGGCCATCTTCCACTCCTTTCCCAGTTCATAGCTGAGAGCTGGATTGGAAGTGGAGCAATGGGGACTCAAACCGGTGCCCATATGGGGTGCCAGCATGGCAGGTAGCAGCTCTACCCATTAGGCAACAGCACCGACCCCTATCAGGGATATTTTTGCTATCTAACTTATTTGTAGGTGAAATATATTTAATGAATATTATTAAGCACATTTTAACATGACTTCCAAAACCCAATGGTTAGTATTTCTAGAATATCCATCTCCTTTGCCTTGATATAGAATTATTCAGAATCAAACTCTAAGTTATCAAGCTTGGGAAATTAAAATGGAAATTTAGATGTAGGCTGTTTTCAGCACAGTTAGGAAGCTTGCAATTGCAATTGAACATTCAGCAGCAAACACTGCTTGAGCCTAAAGGCTTTCAAATTTCTATTGTTTCTGTTAAGCAACTCACACAAATGATTAAAGCATTTGGCCATGCTGTCTTTTCTTCCCTGCATAAATAACTGTTTAACTTTGACCCAGAAACACAATGCTATTCTCACTATAAAATATCAGCCCATTTATTAAGTTTATGATAGATATAGCAGGTCACATTTGCATTGAATTTAATTGAAGGGAAATAGTAGAAATATACATCAAGATGAAAGCAAAGACATTGTAGTGTTTCAGAAAAAGTGATAATTCACCATCTTATTTTAAAAATGTGTAAAATGTATGTATGGTATATATTTGTCTCAAAAGGAGAATGCAATTAAAAATGAGGCAAGCAGGAAAATTAAGAGATTTCTTATCTTGTATCTAGGCTTTGAGGTACCTCTGAACACAAAACCATTAGACTTGCTAATATAATTCCCAGAATTGTTGTGTTTCAAGATTCCTGATATTGTGCTAGCTTCTGAGGAAATTCACACAACTTTTAAAACTTTAATATAAAAACACAAAGTTATATATGTATATCTAACAGAGAAGGAAGAAGGGAGAAGATAACGGAAATAGAAAAAAAATTCCAATTCTCTTACAAGTTTTGAATATGAAACACCATTGCAAGTTAGGGAAACCTAGTATTTGAAGGCAAAGCATAATTTTGATTATAGCTCTCACATATTCAATTTATATTGTCTCCTGAGGTTTATCCCATAAATCCTCATCCCATAAACCCCCAAAATTGAAAAATACCATACTTGTAAAATATGTCCTTTGCTCTATCAATTAATCAAAAGTGGTTACTCTTGTTTTCCTACAAAATGATCAATTTGAAAACATTATGTTAGAATAGGTTGTAAGCTATAGATTTTAAATCTAGTATTGGTCAATGCAGTAGGTGAGAATGAGAAGTAAAGTCTGATTAGTATCAAGAAAATTGGATGTGGCAGTCTATAGCTTGCAAAGTGAAACAGTTAATAAAATTATCTATAATGAACCCTGAAAGCTAAATTTTGAGAATGGATGGGATAGAATTGTCTGTAGTCTAACTGAGTACACATGAAACAGAGAGTAAAAGCTGCATAGAGAGATACAGCTGAAACTAATAAAACTGGATACTTTAGAAAATGAAAATTTCAAATTCCCTAATTTATATAATGAAATGCAACAAGGTCCTACAACTGTGCTAACAGAATGACTTACTTCTCATGACTGACAACATTTAATGCCATATGTAGCACTCTGGACAGGTCAGGGAACAAATGGCAATCCAGCTAGGCAAATGTCTGCAGAGTTAACAATGATATTTCAGTGAAGAAAGGTAAATACTAACAATATATAGGTAGTAGAAAGATAAACAGATGAAAGATGATTGATTTAGATACTTAGGGAAGAGGAAAGACTAATTATCAGAGGTGTTTGCACATAATTTGGGAGTGTCAAGAAAGATGATCTTATCTACATAGATTGATTAGTGAAGGTGTCACTGGCAGTTTGACATTTAAGAATAAAGGAGGTGTTGACATGAATTAAGTGGTTTTCTTGGAAAACAATGCTGGAGGCAAATGGATTACCAAGTACAAGCAATAGAAAGTGAGATCGTGTCTGACATTTTATAGGGAAAACAAAGAAACCAACACAATTTGAGCAGACTTTGTGAGTTGGAGATTTGCAGTAGTTGGGTAACTAACTGTAGGCTGTTGGTGTTGGTCAAGTGGTATGAAACCGGAAGCTATTGGAGCGCCTAAGAGCAGAGGACTGTTATCTAATTTACATTTTTGAAAGGTCAACATGACTGCTCTAATAGTTCTTGCTGATGGTGAAGAGTGAAATAGAAGTATTTGTTGGATTATCTGAGGTCTTGGTCTAAGAAGTCTAATAGAGCTATGTTTTACTGTTGAGGGGAAGTGTTGTAGGCAAGGCAAATCAGTGGAGAGCCACAGATAATTTAGTATTGGACAATATAAAGATTATTTTATAAGTCTATTTAACTGGTCTAAGGGATGTCCAGATATATTATGAAATTTTGTTTCTAGATGTGAGAGAATGTATACAAAAGAGAGCATTTGACTTTACTGACTAAAAGGAATCCATCTTCCTCAATAGGGGTGAATATCATCCAATCCTTTGAGTGCCAGCAAAGAACGAAAGGCAGAGGAAGGGGAAATTTTCTCTCTGCTTGAGCTGGGACATTCTTCCTCTGCCCCTTGATCCTGGTGCTCCTAGTTCTGCGGTTTTCAGATTCATATCAGACTTACATCATTAGCTCCTCAGATCTCCAGCATTGAGTTCAGACTGGGACTTATGCCGTTGACTCCTATTGTTCTCAGGCCTTTGAGTTTAGAATGGGACTTCCCAAAATAATACTTTGCATCCACTGGACTTCAGCCTGTGCAATTTCTTAGCCTCCAAAAACATGAGCCAACCCCTCTAGAGAACCTTGTCTAATAGAGATTTGGGTATTAGTTTTAGTTCTAGAGGAATGTAACATTAAGGATGAATGAATAGTTGAGGTATCTGCAATTGGCCTTCAGGTATGATTATATTCAAAGACATTAGTAACTATCTCCATAAACAAACTGCATACTGACAGGCCATGGCATGAACTCTTTAGAGAGATACAGAATATACCCACACTGGATACTCCTAATCAATGACTTATAAGTTAACTATGTGATACTGACAAACAACTTTAGGAAACTATTGATTATAATGACATTTTTTGGTTGTTCCTAGATGTCAGGAGTGGGACAAGAAAATAATGAGTCCAGGATTCAAATTTCCAAGCTGACGGCTCACACAAGTGATACAAAAATGACCCAAGAGCCTCTGTGTATGCCCTAAAGAAGTTCTTTATTGCTCATAGCTGAAAGGCTCAAATTCCAGTGCAGATTCTCATCAAAGAACTGATTAAATTGGAATGAAATTGAATTTCCAACCTTGCAGAATCTGCTGATAAAATAAAGGCTTTGATTGGGAAATAATGCAGTTTTATAAATTTGGGGCAGGAGATATGAGAGAGAAAATCCTGATCAATGCTAAGACTTTCACTACTAAGTTCAGTAGCAGAGATTCACCCTCCCCCAAAAGTGCTCTGCTCTCCTCAACCCCAGTGGGAGCAGCAGTACCATTGGAATCAGTGTCTCTACCAACCATGGTATCTGTCTTTACTAACGGTGATAGGGGTCTTTCTGCATCCATCAGAAATAATTAACAATTCTCAGATGTAATGGCATCACCACAAAAAGAATTAATGATATCTACTTCTCCACTCACTTAATCCTGCACACTTCCATCTGAGAATTAATGTTACCTTTCCCATAGAAGGTATAGTGGACTCCTTTGAGGTGGCTGCAATCAAAGGCAATGCTTGTTCTCATCAGGATTCATACCCCCCATTCATATTTACTTTCAGACCTACCAGACTCAAGTCCCAGCAGGCACTTAAAGATGAAGACAAAGAGTGACACATAGGAGCTAAGTCACTCTAGAAGAACAACTTGGGTATCCTCATTTAAAAAGGTAAAATCTAGAGAATATGTAAAGGAATTGATGCCAAAGTTGTGGGAGAATGACAGATGAAGTATAAAGTTGCACACAGACCATGTTTATTGAAATGTGCACTAAGTAGAGAGTCTGCATTTAATATTTAACTTGATGAGTAGAAAGGATTAATTGCTCAGCTGGCTGAAATATGAACCAATTAAAAAAATAGCCTACAATGAGAAATCTGAAAATCCCAGAGGAATGGTAGAAAGAATTTTTCATTGACAGTTTATTCACCTATATTTGGGGGCAGGTACAGAAGATATGCCTTTTATCACTGTTGTTAGAAATGTTTGAAAAGAGCCCAGCATCTTTGATGAACCTACAATCGCTCTTCTCTGTAGGACACATCTCACCACGGGAATTTCAGTGCCTTCATTGGTAAAACTAAAAGCAATGGCAATAACGGAATCCCCTGGCCTGTCATTTACCAGGGTGTCAGAACTCAACCAACAATGAAAGATAGGTGCAATTACCCTAAAGGACAGCAGAGTTAAAGCAGGAACCAAAATAGTCTGATTTGGAGAGATCTATGGTATTGGCTAATCATCACATTTCCAGAAGCAGAACACATAGAAAACATAGTTTTAATTTATTAGAGATTTAATTGAAAAAAGTACCTATTTATTATGTACATGTTTTAAAATACATATGTATTGGGAAATGGAAGTCCTCTAAGATATTACTTGATCTGTATAAACAGAAGAATTCAAAGTTAACCAAAATTTTATCTTGAATCATTAAAACAGGTAAACATAGTCTCTCCATTAACTCCCAGATCTTGGCCAATTTATAGACTCAGGACTCCCTGAATTAAAGGAGGAAAGCAGAATGACTTTAGTACAGTATCGAAAATTTATACTGTTTATCTTTCCCTCTCAATCTTCTCCAAAGGAATATAAACTTTTTATAAGGCTAATTCCCACTGGTAAAAGCAAACAGTAAAGAACTACTATTTGCTTACAGTAGTAACTACTGCTACTACTGGAAACGGGCTCTAAACTGATTAAATACCATTGAGGTTCACCAGGCAGAATAAAGGCTTATAAATTCAGATGATCGCAGGAGATTTAACCTAACACCTTCTTACAGTTGGCAGTTCAGGGGACTATTTCTCTACGTTTCCCCATTTCCAGAATGCTTAATTAGAATACACATACTTATCAGCTGGCAGGATCCCCACATCAGCTCTCTGACCTGTGGAGTGCGGGCTACACATACAAAAGTAGGGACCACTAGAGGCATCTTTACCTAGGAAAATAGTAAGTCAATAGAAAACTTCCTTCCTGGAGGAATTACAGCAATCATTGGTGCCACTATCGAAAACTTGAAACATGAAAATGTGGTAAATCCCACCATGTTCCCATTCCATTCTCTTATTTGGCCTATGCAGAAGACAAGTAGATCTTGCATAGTGACCATAGGTTATCCGAAGTTTAATCACGTGGTGACTCCAACTACAGATACTATCCTAGAATGGACAGTTACATGAGGAGATATGTGTGACTCTCCCTATAATTCCTATGTCGAAATCCTAACTCCTGAGATGAAGGCAACAGGAGAAAGGGCATTGGGCAAGTGATTAGGTCACAAGGATGCAGTCCTCATCAGTAGAACTTATGCCCTTATGAAAGAACAGTGACTTGATCAGCTCTTGTCCTGACCGTTGATGTACAATGTAATACTTTATCCATTTTAGTATTTTTTTTTGTTCTAGTACTGTTGGTTGAACTCTGTAATTAACACACAATTATTCTTCGGTGTTTAAATTTTAACTGAAAAGTGATCCCTGTTAGGAATTTGGAAAACATTATGCTGAGTGAAATAAGTCAATCCCAAAGGGACAAATACCACTTGTTCTCCTTGATAGGTGACAACTAACTGAGCACCAAAAAGGAAACCTGTTAAAGTGAAATGAACACTATGAGAAACGGTGACTTGATCAGCCCTCAACCTGACTGTTGATGAGCAACTTGATATGTTATCCCTCTTAGTATTTTTTTTGTTTGTTCTACTTAATACTTTTGGTTGAATACTGTAATCAATACACAATTCTTCTTAATTGCTGAAACTTAACTGAAAATTGATTGCTGTTAAATATAAGAGTGGGAATAAGAGAGGGAAGAGATGTGCAATTTGGGACATGCTCAAGCTGAATTACCTAAAACAGTAGAGTTAGAAACATACCAGGGGATTCCAATTCAATCCCATCAAGGTGGCATGTACCAATGCCATCTCACTAGTCCCAGTGATCAATTTCTGCTCACAATTGATCATAATGATAGGACTAAGAGCCAAAGGGATCACATAAACAAGACTAGTGTCTGCAAATACTAGCTGATAGAATCGATAGAATCAAAAAGGGAGAGAATGATCCAACATGGGAAGTGAGATACACAGCAGACCCATAGAATGGCAGATGTCCTAAATAGCACTCTGGCCTCATAATCAGCCCTAGAGGCATGCGGATCCTGCTGAAAAGCCCATGAGAGTATTTCAGGCATGGAAAGCCAAGACACTCTGGGGGAAAAAAAAAAACAAAAAACGGTAGCATTCCGGGGGAGGAGGCAAGATGGTGGAATAGGGAGGGAGCACACTGATAGTCCGGGGAGAGATAGTTTAATAAAAGTGGAGATACTGCAGGTTCAAGGAAGAGTAGGGGAGGAAACAGCAGAAGAAACTCTTCCGGAACGCGTGATTCACAGCGGACCTGCATGGAGAGCGTGGGAGCCCACAGTTTGGAAAACCAGTGGCAGACTCAACACACCAGCGCTGGAATGCGAGATGAGCCGAACCTCAATAGCCCGAGACACCCGCAGGCAAGCAGAGAGAGGAGACTAGAGGGAACGACCCCCAGGGGGGAAAAGTTCACCAGGCTAACTGGAAGAGAGAGAGAGAGAGAAAAAAAAAAGGTGACTGGTACAGACACGGGTTTCTCTCTCTCCGCTCACCTCTCAAGGGCGAGCAAGACAAAGAGCAGGCGCCATCTTGGACATACGTCATAAGCAGAGTGACCTCAGGTCTGCACCGGCCCTGAGCCTAGCAGAAAAACCTGACTCTGGGCGGGGTGAATTAACAGGAGATTAGGACCTAGTAAATTTGTGGTGCTACTGAACTGAGACTGTGAAAAAAGAGATGGTGGGGGAGAGAAATCACGCAATTCACGTGAGCACTCTCCAGAGACGCTACAATTCCTTAACTTTGGCAACCCAGTGGGAGACTGAAGGAGAATTTGAGCCCACTCTGAGGGCCGAACAGATACCCTGTGCGGTCCTTGGGAAAGAGCTTCTGATCTCTGGCTCCTGTGGGTATATCATTTGCCTGCTAACTACCTCCAACTTCATTCAGCTGTGCGGAATTACTTCCCTTTTGAATCCAAAAAAGAAAGAAAGAGAGAGAGAGAGAGAGATCTACCACGCCTAACCTGGGAGTGTCACTTTTGGCACACCAAACAGAGCTCTCAGGCCACACCCATCTCAAGCCCTAAGGCTCCATCAAAAACAGATAGTCCACTTAATCTAGAGTCATAGTATAACAAGAAAAAGCACCACAGTGAAGAAACCAAATATCTCCAATATGCCAAATAACAAATGCAAAAACCGAGGTAATAAAAACAAGGAAGTCACCATGACGCCCTCAAATGAAAAAGACACCCCAATTCAAGATTATGAAGATGATGACATAGAAGAAACGCAAGAAGCAGATCTCAAAAAATTGATAAGAACATTAAGAAGTTCTCAAAAACAAATTCTTGAACTACAGAAATCCTTAATGGACAAGATAGAAAATCTCTCTAGTGAAAATGAAATATTAAGGAGGAATCAAAATGAAACGAAACAACTAGTACAACAGGAAACTCTGATAGTGACTGAAGTGAAGAATTCAATAGATCAAATGAAAAACACAATAGAGAGCCTTACAAACAGAATGGGTGAAGCAGAAGAGAGAATATCGGACTTAGAAGACAGAGAACAGGAAAGGATACAGTCAGACCAAAGAAAAGAAGAGGAAATTAGAAATATAAAACATATTGTCAGGAATCTTCAGGATACCATTAAAAAACCCAACATTCGGGTTCTAGGAGTTCCTGAAGGCATGGAGAGGGAAAAAGGATTAGAAGGCCTTTTTAGTGAGATATTAGCAGAAAATTTCCCAGGTTTGGAGAAGGGCAGAGAAATCCTAGTACAGGAAGCTTACAGAACCCCTAATAAACACGACCAAAAGAAATCCTCACCACAACACGTTGTAATTAAACTCTCCACAGTGAAACATAAAGAAAAGATCCTAAAATGTGCAAGAGAGAAACATCAGATTACTCTCAGAGGATCTCCAATCAGACTCACAGCTGACTTCTCATCAGAAACTCTACAAGCTAGGAGGGAATGGCGAGATATAGCCCAGGTACTAAGAGAGAATAACTGCCAGCCCATAATATTATATCCTGCAAAGCTATCATTTGTGAATGAAGGTGAAATAAAGACTTTTTATAGCAAACAGAAATTGAAAGAATTTGTCGCCACTCGTCCAGCCCTGCAACAGATGCTTAAAGATGTATTACACACAGAAACAAAGAAACACGGTCATCAATATGAAAGAAGATAAAGGAAGGAAACCTCACAGCAAAAGATCACAGGGAATTCAAAGCATATATTAGAACTTATCTTTGGCAAATTGCAGGGCAAAGTTACCACTTTTCATTAGTCACATTGAACGTTAATGGCCTGAACTGTCCAGTTAAAAGACACAGATTGGCTGATTGGGTTAAGGAACAAAACCCATCTATTTGCTGCTTACAAGAAACACATCTTTCCAACAAAGATCCATACAGACTGAAAGTGAAAGGCTGGAAAAAGATATACCATGCCAACAGAAATGAAAAAAGAGCGGGCGTAGCCATCTTAATATCGGACAACATAAACTTTACCACTAAAACTGTTAAGAGAGACAAAGAGGGACACTATATAATGATTAAGGGATCAATACAAAAAGAAGATATAACAATTATCAATGTATATGCACCTAACTACAGAGCACCAGTTTATCTAAAAGATTTGTTAACGGACTTAAAGGGAGACTTAGACCCCAATACAATAGTACTGGGGGACTTCAATACTCCACTCTCAGAAATAGACAGATCAATAGGACAGAAGATCAACAAGGATACAGTAGATTTAAACGACACTATAGCCCAAATGGATCTAACAGATATATACAGAACTTTCAATCCTACAGCTAAAGATTTTACATTCTTCTCAGCAGTACATGGAACCTTCTCTAGGATTGACCACATACTAGGCCATAAAGCAAGTCTCAGCAAATTTAAAAGAATTAGAATCATACCATGCAGCTTCTCAGACCACAGTGGAATGAAGCTGGAATTAGCAACTCAGGAATCCCTAGAGCATACGCAAACACATGGAGATTGAACAACATGCTCCTGAATGAACAATGGTTCATAGAAGAAATTAAAAGAGAAATCAAAAATTTTCTGGAAATAAATGAGGATAGCAGCACAACATACCAAAACTTATGGGATGCAGCGAAAGCAGTGTTAAGAGGAAAGTTTATATCAATAGGTGCCTACATCAAGAAATTGGAAAGGCACCAAATAGATGAGCTTTCAATTCACCTCAAGGACCTAGAAAATCTGCAGCAAACCAGACCCAAATCTCGTAGGAGAAGAGAAATAATTAAAATCAGAGAAGAAATCAACAGGATTGAATCAAGAAAAACATTACAAAAAATCAGACAAACGAGGAGCTGGTTTTTTGAAAAAATAAACAAAATTGACACCCCATTGGCCCAACTAACTAAAAAAAGAAGAGAAAAGACCCAAATCAATAAAATCAGAGATGAAAAAGGAAATGTAACAACAGACACCACAGAAATAAAAAGAATCATCAGAAATTACTACAAGGACTTGTATGCCAGCAAACAGGGAAACCTATCAGAAATGGATAGATTCCTGGACACATGAAGCCAGGATCACCTTAATTCCTAAGATGGAAAAAGATGCAGCATTAAAGGAAAATTACAGACCAATATCCCTGATGAACATAGATGCAAAAATCCTCAATAAAATTCTGGCCAAAAGAATGCAACAACACATCAGAAAGATCATCCACCCAGACCAAGTGGGATTTATCCCTGGTATGCAGGGATGGTTTAATGTGCACAAAACAATCAATGTGATACACCACATTAACAGACTGCAGAAGAAAAACCATATGAATATCTCAATAGATGCCGAGAAAGCATTTGATAAAATACAACACCCGTTCATGATGAAAACTCTAAGCAAACTGGGTTTGGAAGGAACATTCCTCAATACAATCAAAGCAATTTATGAAAAACCCACAGCCAACATCCTATTGAATGGGGAAAAGTTGGAAGCATTTCCACTGAGATCTGGTACCAGACAGGGATGCCCACTCTCACCACTGCTATTCAATATAGTTCTGGAAGTTCTAGCCAGAGCTATTAGGCAAGAAAAAGAAATTAAAGGGATACAAATTGGGAAGGAAGAACACAAACTATCCCTCTGCAGATGACATGATTCTTTATTTAGGGGACCCAAAGAACTCTACTAAGAGACTATTGGAACTCATAGAAGAGTTTGGCAAAGTAGCAGGGTATAAAATCAATGCACAAAAATCAACAGCCTTTGTATACACAGGCAATGCCACGGCTGAGGAAGAACTTCTAAGAGCAATCCCATTCACAATAGCTACAAAAACAATCAAATACCTTGGAATAAACTTAACCAAGGACGTCAAAGATCTCTACGATGAAAATTACAAAACCTTAAAGAAAGAAATAGAAGAGGATACCAAGAAATGGAAAAATCTTCCATGCTCATGGATTGGAAGAATCAATATCATCAAAATGTCCATTCTCCCAAAAGCAATTTATAGATTCAATGCAATACCAATCAAGATACCGAAGACCTTCTTCTCAGATCTGGAAAAAATGGTGCTGAAATTCATATGGAGGCACAAGAGACCTCGAATAGCTAAAGCAATCTTGTACAAAAAAACAAAGCCGGAAGCATCACAATACCAGATTTCAAGACATACTACAGGGCAGTTGTAATCAAAACAGCATGGTACTGGTACAGAAACAGATGGATAGACCAATGGAACAGAATTGAAACACCAGAAATCAACCCAAACATCTACAGCCAACTTATATTTGATCAAGGATCTAAAACTAATTCCTGGAGCAAGGACAGTCTATTCAATAAATGGTGCTGGGAAAATTGGATTTCCACGTGCAGAAGCATGAAGCAAGACCCCTACCTTACACCTTACACAAAAATCCACTCAACATGGATTAAAGACCTAAATCTATGACCTGACACCATCAAGTTACTAGAGAACATTGGAGAAACCCTTCACGATATTGGCACAGGCAAAGAATTTCTGGAAAAGACCCGGGAGGCACAGGCAGTCAAAGCCAAAATCAACTATTGGGATTGCATCAAATTGAGAAGTTTCTGTACTGCAAAAGAAACAGTCAGGAGAGTGAAGAGACAACCGACAGAATGGGAAAAAATATTTGCAAACTATGCAACAGATAAAGGGTTAATAACCAGAATCTACAAAGAAATCAAGAAACTCCACAAAAACAAAACCAACAACCCACTTAAGAGATGGGCCAAGGACCTCAATAGACATTTTTCAAAAGAGGAAATCCAAATGGCCAACAGGCACATGAAAAAATGTTCAAGATCATTTGCAATCAGGGAAATGCAAATCAAAACCACAATGAGGTTTCACCTCACCCCGGTTAGAATGGCTCACATGCAGAAATCTACCAACAACAGATGCTGGCAAGGATGTGGGGAAAAAGGGACACTAACCCACTGTTGGTGGGAATGCAAACTGGTCAAGCCACTATGGAAGTCAGTTTGGAGGTTCCTCAGAACCTGAAGATAACCCTACCGTTCGACCCAGCCATCCCACTCCTTGGAATTTATCCAAAGGAATTTAAATTTGCAAACAAAAAGCGGTCTGCACCCTAATGTTTATTGCAGCTCAATTCACAATAGCTAAGACCTGGAACCAACCTAAATGCCCATCAACGGTAGACTGGATAAAGAAATTATGGGATATGTACTCTTTAGAATACTATACCGCAGTAAGAAACAAGGAAATCCAGTCATTTGCAACAAAATGGAGGAATCTGGAACACATCATGCTGAGTGAAATAAGCCAGTCCCAAAGGGACAAATACCATATGTTCTCCCTGATCGGTGACAACTGACTGAATACCAAAAAGGAAACCTGTTGAAGTGAAATGTACAGTATGGAAAACGGTGACTTGATCAGCATAGCCCTGACTGTTAATGAACAACTTAATACATTATCCCTCTTAGTAGTTTTTTTTGTGTGTTCTACTTAATATGACTGATTTAATTCTGTAATTAATACACAGTTATTCTTAAGTGTTGAAATTTAACTGAAATGTGATCCCTGTTAAACATAAGAGTGGGAATAAGAGAGGGAAGAGATGTACAATTTGGGACATGCTCAAGCTGACTTGCCCCAAATGGTAGAGTTAGAAACATACCAGGGGACTCCAATTTAATCCCATCAAGGTGGCATGTACCAATGCCATCTCACCAGTCCAAGTGATCAATTTCAGTTCACAATTGATCATAATGAAAGGACTAAGAGTCAAAGGAAGCACATAAACAAGTCTAGTACCTGCTAATACTAACTGATAGAATAAATAAAGGGGAGAGTGATCCAACATGGGAAGTGAGATACTCAGCAGACTCATAGAATGGCAGATGTCCTAAACAGCACTCTGGCCTCAGAATCAGCCCTAGAGGCATTCGGATCTGGCTGAAAAGCCCATGAGAGTATTTCAGGCATGGAAAGCCAAGACACTCTGGCAAAAAAACAAACAAACAAACAAACAAACACAACCCTAAATGAAAGATCTCTGTGAATGAGATCCCAGTGGAAAGAACAGGTCTTCAAAGAAAGAGGTACCTTTCTCTGAAGGGAGGAGAGAACCTCCACTTTGAATATGACCTTGTCTAAACAAGATAAGAGTCAGTGAACTCAAAAGGTTCCATAGCCTTGGAAACTCATGACTGGTGCATAGGGAGATTACTGATGCCATAAACAGGAGTGTCAATTTGTTAAGTCAACAACAGGAGTCACTGTGCACTTACTCCTCATGTAGGATCTCTGTCCTTAATGTGCTGTACATTGAGACTTAATGCTATAATGAGTACTCAAACAGTATATTTCACTTTGTGTTTCTATGGGGGTGCAAACTATTGAAATCTTTACTTAATGTATAGTAAACTGATCTTCTGTAAAAAAAAAAAAAAAGAAGAAATTATCAATTCCCAACTTGACTCTCACTGGGATTAAACATGACAATAGGTCTGATCTGATTTCATCATCATTTAAAAAATCATCTATTATTTTTCACTTTATGTTTGTATGGGAGCAAACTGTTGAAATCTTTACTTAATGTATGCTAAACTGATCTTCTGTAGATAAAGAGAATCGAAAATGAATCCTCATGTGAATGGAAGGGGAGAGGGAGTGGGAAAGGGGAGGGATGCGGTTGGGAGAGACGATATGGGGGGGAAGCCATTGTAATCCATAAGCCGTACTTTGGAAATTTATATTCATTAAATAAAAGTTAAAAAACAAACAAACAAACAAAAAAACACCTAAATGAAAGATCTCCGCGAGTGAGATCCCAGTGGAAAGAACGGGTCATCAAAGAAGGAGGTACCTTTCTCTGAAGGGAGGAGAGAACTTCCACTTTGACTATGACCTTGTCTAAATATGATCAGAGTCTGTGAACTCAGGGGGCTTCCATAGCCTTGGCAGCTCATGACAAGAGCCTAGGGTGATTACTGAGGCCATAAACAAGAGTGTCAATTTGTTAAGTCAGCAATAGGAGTCACTGTGTACTTACTCCTCATGTAGGATCTTTGTCCTTAGTGTGCTGTACATTGAGATTTAATGCTATAACTAGTACTCAAACAGTATTTTTCACTTATGTTTCTGTGTGGGAGCAAACTGTTGAAATCTTTACTTAATGTATGCTAAACTGATCTTCTGTATATAAAGAGAAACGAAAATGAATCTTGATGTGAATGGAAGGGGAGAGGGAGTGGGAAAGGGGAGGGTTGCGGGTGGGAGGGACGTTATGGGGGGGGAAGCCATTGTCATCCATAAGCTGTACTTTGGAAATTTATATTCATTAAATAAAAGTTAAAAAAAAAAAAAAAAGAAAGAAACCCTGGAGAACTCCTTTACCACTTCTATGCAGTACACTGTGAGAAACAGGCCATCCATGAAACAGGAAGTGAGCTCTCACCAGACACTGAATGCACAAGGATCTTAATCTTGGACTTCTTGTTTCCAGAACTGTGAGAAATAGATTTCTATTGTTTGAGTTACAGCATCTGTGCTACGTTTTTTATACCAGTCTGAACTAAGGCAAACTAAAAAGCTCATGTTGATAACAGAAAATACTGAGTTAGCAGTTGACTGTGTAAGTTCAGAGTTTAAGACAGCTGAGTTATAGATGTAACTTGGTTTTCTCAATATAAATATTTGGAGATATAAGGTTCGGTAAGTTCATGTAGAAAACCATCCCAAATACTTAGCACTGGGTTCATCCAATGTTAGAGGAGAGATGCAAATATACAATCTAAGGTTACTGAAAAAGATTGAGTTGAAAAGAGTAAAAGAGTAGGATCCCAGAAGTGAAATGTACAAAATAAAGAATAAGATGAGGACTGAGACTGACCATTTGTAATGGATTTATTATTATTTCCAACTTTTCATACTCTGAATTGAAATCATACTTCCCATGTCCTATGTAGCGTAACTTTACACTATTCTACCACAATGGGTAGAATTTGTTTTCCTGCCACCCTTAACATTGGGCTGGAGAATATTATTTTCCTTAGCCAATGGAATGTTAGCAAATATGATATAAAAAGATGCTATAAAGGTTTGCACAATTTGGTTTTATCTCTCACTCCTGACACTCATTCTAACAAAAGTATGTCATCGTTTTTCATGAAGAAAAAGTTTTCTGAATAGAAGCTGGGCCAGGGCAATGCGAGAAATCGAGTGGCAAGCCTGAACCCAATGCACATAAATAGGCATCCTAATGCACAGCCACTCACATCAAGCCTAGATCAGTCCAATTGCAGTCAACCTGAAGCATGTGAATATGGAAACATTTTTCCTGTTAAGTCACTGAGATTCAGAGGTAGTGTGTAATGCCACATTAATTTGATAATAGCTGGATAATTTGATGTTTTATTTGGCAGTGTTAAGTCATGTAGTTATTTTGCCAATGCTGGTTCAAGGGAGTGTCTGGACTCCCAATTTGAGTAGATTCAAGAAAAAAAATGGCAAGAGAGAATATACAGCTACTTTGAGAAATATATATGTAAATGAGAGAAAAGGAATGGCTTGAATGATGATATGAACATGGAATAACATGTTTTATATTTTCTTGTGTTTCAAATAAGCATAATCACCTGATGTCTTCTGAAATTGAACTTCTGGTAACATTCTTGTTTCTCAACCAAGTACACATCCACGGGCAGTACTAGAAAATTTAATATATATCATTGATTTAGTCTACATTAGATAAAACCGGGCTATGGGGATGAGAAAAGTCCCCAAGAGTCAGAACTGCCTTGTATTAGCAACCTCACAGTTTGTGTGACTATGTCCTCCACACAGCAAGACAGAATGGCACCCTCGGTCACCAGCCTACTCTTCACATCCCACCTGGGAATGTCTCAAATGCAGACCTCGTGATTCAAAAAGAACACTACAGGTTTAATTAATAGAAAATTATTTCACACATTTACCAAGTATGAAATATATGTACAGAACATAAGTGCAGAAATCTTGAGCACTCTTGCTTTCTAAAACCTGAGTGCCAGACACACTAAATTGGCACTATTTATTTTCTCATGAGCATGTAGGCAATTTCTGTGGAAGTTTGCAGATGTTGAGTCTCAGGAGTGCTCAAAACTCCTATTTTCCTAGCATTACATATGCAACAGAAAAATGAAGGAAAACAAGAAATCTCCATTTGAAGTTCTGCATCTCTGTCCTATACCCCTGTCCTAGGTGGTGTGGAAATCTGCTCTGGAAATCCTGTGCCTCTGCACAAGGCACATGAACAAAGGATGTGAGTGGACATCTCAAGGATGGCAAAAGTCCACAGGTTCCCCACAAGGCTGAAATAATCTGCTGTTAGCCATTCTCAGGGAGGAATGGTAGAGATTTCACCAATACCACCTAAAGCATCGAAGCAACAGAACCGGAGTTATTCTTCCCAAAGAGACAACACACCCACCTGACTTCAAGTTGGATTTTTTTCCTCTTTTCTCTACCATTTTTTCTTTTGAGGAAAGTGTGTATTCCCATCTTTCTTATGTCATCTTAATACTTGAATACAGCAGATATTCATATGGGGACACTCATCTATCCCAAAGTCATTCTCAGGATCAAATGACCTCTAAATGGATGACAGGTCAAGACCCCTTTTTCTTTCCATCTATTGTTTTCACAGACTCCAAAGGTGATCTTGAAGTTTACAGCTATGAGCTTATCCCATGTACAATGATATCTTTTCATGTACTTGCAAAGTATTTATTGAGCACATTGATTAACTAGCTAACAAAAGCCCTGCTTTCAGAGGGCTTTAGTGACAGACATAATACCTAATATTCCACAAAAGCACAAGTAAAATCCTCGCAGGAGTAACAAATCTGAAATCTAACAGTGTTAGAATTCATCCACTGCCTACACAAGGTACTATTTTGAGTAGTTGCTCTTTTAGAAGAGACAACACCTGAGGTGAGACACGGCTCTTGACAAAGTACTAACCAAGGAAAAATCTATGAAAAAAAAAAAAAACAGTAAAAGCATAAATGGTCAAAAACGGAAACACCCTGAGAGAAAAATGACCATGGGATGTATTAGAAGAATTCTCTACTACTAGAATGTAGTCAAAATGGAAAAGTTTAAGATCAAAAAAGCAGAAGTGGATTAGGTCATTTATGTGGTTTATTTGATAAGCATAATATCCTTTGGAAAAGTTGATAATGTTTAAAATAGTAAATTAACCCACTGAAATGCCATTAATGATTTGTGTAAGGTATACAATATTGAGAGTGAATTTACATTGCTAAGTTACCACAGACATTTAAAAGGCTGCCTCTATATGAAGAAACCTGAAATAAGTATTTAGGATGAAAGTAAACAACTTGGGAAACCTTTTCTCAACTGCTTGACTTGTCAATATTATAATAATTAACTGTACTTCAGGGATAAGTTCTATGATTCTTTTAATAAATTTTGTTAAAGGAGTTTTAAGGAAAAATTGGAAAAATAGTGCAGAGTTCCTATTTAATCTTTGCTGTTTTCCCTATAATTATCATAAACAGCTCTGACATTTTTCACAATGATACGTCATTGCTAATACATTTATACTCATTTCCCTGTTTTTCTCCTAGTACCTTCCTGTGACAGCATCTTGTCACATTTAGTTCTCACGACCCATGATAGATTTCTGGGTTACACAAGTTCTGGAGTTTCTTTGATTGATGACTTTGACAGTTTTGAAGGTTACGGTTACATAAAATAGTTGGTAATCAATTGGAATTCTTCTGATGTTTTACTTAGACTAGCAGTCTGTAGTTTTAACAAGATCACACAAACTGTCATTTGTATTACTTCATACAATACATACCATCCACAGTGATGAGTCACGTGAGGGTAACTTGATCTCCTAGCTGTGGTAGTGGTTCCTTCAGGCTTCTTCACTTTTCAGGAATTCTCCCTCAGCCTCTTTGCCTATTGTATTTAATGTGGGCCTTTAAGGAATAGGAAACTATGCTGGCAAATCACTGAGGGAAAAACGTCTACATGATTTTTTTCAGAATTGTTTGGCACAGATTTCTCTTCTCTCTGTTGCTAATGTATTCATTCATTCCCTACTATTAGTATGTATTTGTGGCTTTTTTATACCTGGGGTTATAATTCAGTGCTGCTTTATTTTGTTGCTTAAATTGGGCCCAGCTTTGGCCTCTAAGTGTTCTTCCCATCTGTTCCCCACTCCTTTGCCAGACTCCCATCAATCTGGGATTTCTGTTGGACAATTTCCTTACTTTCTAGCACCTTAAGATGCTTCAGGTTCTTTTTCTTTCCTTTGCGATTTCTTGAATTAATCATTTAATTCAGAATCCTTTTAATCCTTTTAATTTCTAAATGATATTAAACACTATGATCTATTGGGGTCACTTACTAGGTGTCCTAGCTTTCAGGGTGTCTCAGCAAACACAGACAATACGTGTGAGCATTGAAATACACATTTCTATTTATACATGCAACCATCTATCACTATGCAGCTCAATATGATTTCTCACTGCACCTCCAACTGTCATCCAGTAGTACTTGGGCAATTCTAGCCTATTCCTTTACTTACCCCAAACCTGCCATCCCAACAGTGAGAAATCTGTCTTCTCCCTCCTCCCCAGCAACTCTCACCTTGTTTTTTCTTTAATTTTTTTAAGAATTTCAGTTTACTTTATAAGCACAGGCTTAATACACTACTAGCCATAATGTTCAACAAATAAAAACTAGAAACACCACTGTTCCACAGAATAGATAAGGGTTAAAACAATATTATGAGGGGCTGGCGCTGTGGCATAGCAGGTAAAGCTGCTGCCTACAGTGCCGGCATCCCACATGGGTGTGGTTTGGTATCCTGGCTGCTCCACTTCTGATCCAGTTCTCTGCTATAGCCTGGGAAAGCAGTATAAGATGGCCCAAGTGCTTGGGCCCCTGCATCCATGTGGGAAACCTGGAAGAAGCTCTTGACTCCTGGCTTCGGATCAGCACAGCTCCAATAACTGTAGTCATTTGGGGGTGAACCAGTGTATGGAAGACTCACTCTCTCTGCCTCTTCTGTGTAAATCTGACTTTCAAATAAATAAAAAAAAAGTATTATGAATTACTAAAATGTTTGACATGAGTTATATCTTCCATGAACCTCAAGTTATATCTATGACTTGCCACTTATTTTAGGTTTTTGTGTGTGGTAGTAGAAATTGTTACCCTGATGAATGGTTGAGGGTATAATAGTTTTATATATGTGCATGTACATATATGAATAATTCATTCTACCAAAGAAATTTAATGCTAGTTTTTTATGTTTATTTATTCTTTCTTGAAAGGCAGAGTGACAGAGACAGAGAAGCCTTCCATCTGCGGATTTATAGCCCAAATACTATCAACTGCCCCCGGGGTGTGGGTGAAGTGTCAAAGCCAGGAGCTGGGATCTTCATCCAGGTCTCCCATGTGGGTGGCAGACATGTAACTACTTGGGCCATCAACTGCCACTTCCCAGTTTGGGATTCGCAGGAAGCTCAAAGCAGAAACAGATCTAAGACTGAAAGCCAGGTACTTCAATGTGGAATTCCACTATCCCAAAATGCATCTTAACCATGGCGCCAAATGCCCACACCTCATTTCAAATTATCCCCATCTAGTTTAGACTAAAGCAGCCGCCTAGGGATTATAGGACTGCCTGACCACTTTCACATGGAAACAAATCACTAACAGTTTAAACAGGTCAATCTGGAAATTGAGTGTTATAAAGCATATTTTTTAATAGAACTTTATTATTTGGTGACATTCTCTGTGGGAGTTGTAATAAGCTTAAGGAAAAGGCTTGAAATAACATTTTCATACAAAAACAAAAACAATCTAAGCAGAGATAACATGGGATGATCTTCAAGAATTCAACATTATGTAATACACAACACATTCCATTTGTTTACTTTTTCCTCCAATATATTTTTTCTTTGACTAAATTAAAATATATTATGGTTATCTAGACTGTACTTTCATATTTTGTTATTTGGAGATTGTAGGCCTTTATAAAGTTCTTACACATAACAGTATATTTCTTACATCTGAGTCATCCAATACTCAATTTAGAATTCACTGAACTTCCAATTAAAGTCAGGCTTCAAAAATACTCATGTTTTCTTGAGATTGATTGGTGGAAGAAAAGCTCAAGATTTTTACACATATATGAAGAGAAATAACTTCTTCATGAATCCACTGAAGTAACTTAGATATTTTGCTTAAAGGGATCCAGTTTCTCATATATATATATATATGCAATATATACATAATCTATATACATTTTATATACACATATATTATATATACACATTATATATATATATATATATGTATACACACATACATACACCACACAAATTCTAAAGTGAAATTTTAGGATGTAACATTAATCTGTCAGACTAGCCAAACTCCAGATAAACATAGAATAACAAGGTGAAATAATCTAGTATGCTGAAAAGAACTGAGTCTTGAATGCCAAGTTCCTATCTGGTTTTGTCACTGATGTATTTACCGTGTTTTACACACACATGCACACACACACTTGCTTAGATGCATATTCAAATTTAATTTTGTTCGTCTCGTAAGACTTAATGCATTTTTCACTCCTTCCTCAGGAATTAGGTTCATCTGGTAAGACATGGTATCAAAAAACAGTATTATGTTAGTCTTCATGGTGATATTAAGGTCATGTTGATTCTAATAATGATGCTGTGAAAGCTATGGTTTAATTTTCATTTCAATTGACAGCTCCATCTAGTGAGTTACTTGCTTGGTGTTGTTTTCCTTTGAACTTACAAAAGTTATTATTTAAGAAGAGGATACAATTTTGATAGCATTTTTGGAGGGAAAGGTTCCTTCAACTGTCTCCCTGTTTCTCTGATGCTTTTTGAGAAGTACCTCCAATCATTTTCAACACTTTATGGGTCCAGCAGGACTTGTCTCCTCAAAACTAATGCAGCTGTTTGAACTCTGATGTCTTAATGTTAATGGTCGATTGCCTAAAGATGGAATACTATGGAATACCACTCAGCAGTAGAAAAGAAATCCTATTGTTTGTAACAAAATGAATACAGTTGGAAACCATGATACTTAAAGAAGCCAGTCCCAAAAGACAGATACCATATGTTCTCGCTGATCTGTGGTAACAAGTACCTAAAAGGTCATCTACAGGAGTAAAATCGACACTTCCAGATGAGATGCGATGATATTGACAGCCTTTGTCTGGACTGCTGAGCACTGTTTTTCTTCATACTATTTGTTAAATTCTCTACTTAGAGCAGGTTTCGTCTTAAGAGTATAAAGTTTACTGAAAATAGATCCTTATTAAAAAACAATGAGACTGGAAGAGGAAGAAAGATTAGAGCGTGGATGGGTGGGAGGGTAGGGTGAGAAGAATCACTGTGTTCCTACATTTGTATATATTAAATGGGTGAAGTTTGTTTTTTTAAATAAAATTTTAAAGACAGAAACTTGATCTAATGGTGGCATGCGAGATGCAGGGCCAGTGGGTCCCTGGGAACATGCCTTTGGAAGGCGATTCTTAAGAGCGGTTTCATTATCTGTGTTCAAATGCTGCCTATCTTGCTCACTCTCTGCTTCCTGCCCCATTGTGTGATCCCGCCTCTGGCTCCTGCCATAACCAGCCTCCAGCAGATGCCAGAACATGGGATGGCCTGATACTATAAAAGGAGATAAAACTTTTCTTTCCCCAAGAACCTCCTCACAGGCTTAAGTAATGACAACTCAGACCAATAATCATCATGTACACCTTCCCCTGTGTCTAAGTGATGGACAGTAATTATTTAACACACACCTACTCATGCTTCTCTGCTTAACAAAGTAGAGGTGTTATATTAATTTTAGATATCCTTTTCTTTTCAAGGATAGATGAAAACTGAGTATCTCTTCAAGACCAACTGCAAGAAATAATCACCCATAGTCCAGAATGAAGTCCCGCTTTCTTAAAAAAAATCTCGAGTTACCATTTTCTCTCCTTAAATATATCACACTGCAAGAAAGACAGTTTCATTAGAAAAATCGCTTAAGTGTTTCCTGCTATGTAAACATAATTCCCCCAATGAGAAGCTCACATCTACCCAAGTTGTAGACTTGAGTATATACAATGTCATTAAAAACTGCTTCTGGCTACAATCTTAAGTTACATTCTCTAATTCAGTTGACCCACACTAAAAGCAGTGAATACTTTGAACTTCCACATGACCTTTCACATCTATAGTCTTTTTTAAAAATACAATATTGAAGCCATTATGTACAGTTTTTTTCCTCACTAGGAATGGCACTAAATGTGATACTGATATCTGCCCCACGTTCACATTGTGTGTACAATTACACGTATATTATAATATGTCCATATGAAATAAACATGGGAAAATATGAAAACTTAGGTATTTCAGTGTAATAAAACTACAATATGAAAATATCCCCTAATATGGAAAATATTAAATATTGTGAATATGGAAGCATATGTTTACCTTTTAATTTCCTTGTACAAGAATTCAAGACATGGAGCAAATTCTAGATATACATTTCATATGAATATATTTCATGATATAATATTCTCATTACATATCAAAGTTATGCTTTCATATCTTGGGAAAACATTTGTGATAAAACACAATGCTACCCAGGTTGTTTACTTGGTGCCATGTATCATCTTCAGATACACATATTCACATATATGCACTAGTTCAATAATTATGTTCTGAATTGTATTTGCAGAGGTCACTCAAATATAACTATTTTTCCATTTCTGTTTAAATGAAAATTCCTTTTTAAAAGCATGGATGAATATCAACATGTCAATAAAATTTGTTCTTTGTGAAAAAACTTTAACTGATGGAAAATCTAGTGAAACTAGATAATTTGAAACAGATAATACTAGAAAGATCTAGGGAGTATTGGAAAAACTCATTATAAAACCAATTACAATGTGCCAGTGAATTGTTAGACTGGAAATTCTGTATGGTCAAATAACTATCTTCACCAAGCTCCCAGCTACTGGTAAACTATCATAGTTCTATTGTTGAAATGTGCAAACTAATGAATACAAGCTCCAAGGACATATTTGACTTGAGCTAAACACAGTTTTCCATGACTATATAAACCTACTAACAAACTGTTTCTGTTGTTAACTTTTTTTTTTACATTTAAGAAAATTTTATTTAAATATTTCTTTGCTTACTTGATAGGCAGCGTGACAGTTATCTTCTGTTAGTTCATTCCCCAAATGACCCTAACAGCCAGAGCTGGGCCTGACCAAACCAAGACCCAAAACTCTATCCGGGTTTCCCATGTGTGGTAGGGACCCAAATATTCAGGCCATTATTTGCTGCCTTTCCAGGAATGTAAGCAGGGGCTGGATCAGAAGCTTAAGTGTTAAGACTAAAACTAGCACCCTAATTTGGGATCTGGGCATCCCAAGTGGTGCCTACCCCATTGTGTTACACTACCTGCCTTTTTTATTTACTTTAAAGGCAGAGAAACAGCAAAGGTGGGAGGGAGGAAGGCAGGAAGAGAAAACATCTCCCAGTCACTGGCTTGGATCTAAGATGCCTTCAACAGCTGGAAGTGGGACAGACTGAGCCAGGTGCCTGAACTTAATCCAAGTCTCCCAACCATGGGGAGTCCCAAGTACTTGAAGCATGACTTGCAAGCTGGAATTAGAAGTAAAACCAGGACTACACTGCAGTCACCCTTACACAGGATGTGAGCTCCCAACCAGTGTCTTTACTGCTGTGCCAGTGTCCACACACTTTCCCTTCTCTCTAACCAGCTACTGTTTCTCTTTCAACTCTGCCTTGACATTCTTTAATAAACTCTTTCTTTGCTTCTTGATGTACTTAATGGAAAAATCATTCCCTACATCCAATTCCAAAGCTCATTACTGAGTACTCATGTTGAGTTGCTGAGACAAGTAATAGCATTGTCACACTGATTTTGGTGTGTTCTTTGGTTGTGGGATTCATTTGGATTTTTAAATCTTTGAATTTGTGTATTGCAACAAATTTGGGAAATATTCTATTTTTTCTAATATCTTTGAGTTAACATTTTTGTCCTACTTGGAACTCCTGACATTTTGCATCATTTGAATTTTTCAATAATAACCATACTCCAACATCTCTTCAAGTTTTTATTAGTTTCTTAGTGAATTCTGAGGTTGTATCACCTATGGTTGGAGTGTGTCCTCTCCAAACTTTAGGAGACAACGATGTGATTGTATTAAAGGCTAGGACCGTTAGGAGGTGATCTGGCCATAAGGGCCCCCCCCTTCCCACTGGGGGTTGAATGTTCTAATATAGGAGCTTGATGGAGCCAGGAAGAAGTTTAACCTGTTTACCTTTTCCCCTTCTGTCCTATGAAATCACATCATTCCTCTCCTCTGGAGGACAAACACTCACCAGATACTAAATATTGCTGTCTTGATTTGGGATTTTGAGCCTAAAAACCGAGAGATAAATTTACATTCTTCATAAATTACTGAGGTTCAGGTATCCTGTGTGTTATATTAACACAGACTGAGATAATCAGTTTTGTTCATGTTTGTGTGCAAATGAAAGTCCAACTACTATTTATATTTATAAACTACCAGAAATATTCAAGATTACTTTGCAATTTTTATGTAAGTTTGTCATAGAAAAAGCTATTGCTTCCCATATTGAAATTTATACCCTGGGTTTTTATGTATGATGACCCATGAACTGAAAATTTAAGAAAAAAAAAAAGATACCATTTTTATCACAAACTCCTATACGAGCTGTACTGCAGGGCATCATGAAGTTATCTAAGCCCATTTCATGAGTGAAAGAAAGTAAAGGTGTATATTTTAGATGTAGAATTTAACAGCATGAGAACCTGAATGTTTTATGCTGAATATGAGGAAAATATCAAAAATCATAATAGATCATTAAAGGGCTTAAGAATTATGTTATTTAATGTAAGCACACACGTAGCCTGTGAACAATTCTGGATTAATATTTTTAAAAAGCTATGCACCAACATACTGAAATTTTTATGTCTGGTTTTCTTTAAGCATTTGTTTAACTTTGTGATTTTAAAAAATTATAGGTTTCTTTTTTATTTTTCTGGGCTCCATACACCTTCTGAAATTCCTAAGAAGCAAAAAGAAATGCTTTCAATCATGTGAGAACAAACCTTGCTTTCAGGTCCAAGAAATTTCTTCACCGATTTCCTTTAATGCAACTCCTTTTTTAAATAAACCATCAAATTGCAGTTATTTTTGAAACTTTTTATAACAGAAGCCTATTTTATTGTTTTACAACATTTAAATAACAGGGCCATAAGGATTTAAGGACATGAATAAAACTATACAAAGTGGGGCCAGAGTCTTGGTGCAGTAGGTTAATCTTCCACCTGCAATGCTGGCATCCCTGAAGGGCACCAGTTCTAGTTCCGGCTGCTCCACTTCCAATCTAGCTCTCTGCTATGGCCTGGGAAAACAGGAGATGGCCCAAGTCCTTGGGCCCCTGCACCTACGTGGGAGACTGGGAAGAAGCACCTGGCTCCTGGCTTCAGATTGGCACAGCTCCAGCCACTGCAGCCATTTGGGGAGTGAACCATCAAATGGAAGACCTTTCTCTGTCTCTCCCTCTCACTGTCTGTAACTCTACCTCTGAAATAAAATCTTCAAAAAATTTTAAAAAACTATATAAAGTACAAATACATACTTCAAGTACCTGTCATATTACCACACACATTTATTATTTTTTATTTTCAAGTTTAACTGGTCAAATCTAGTATCTTCAACACCTATCTCTTCTAAATTTACAATCTTTTAAATGTTCACAAATATTTTAAATTTCTACATGTACACACACACCAGTTAAAATGCACTTGGACTATGTATTTTTTAAAATATTTATTTGAAAGAGTTACAGAGAGGAGAGGCAGAGAGAGAGAGAGAGAGAGAGAGAGAGAAAGAGAGAGAGGTCTTCCATCCGATGGTTCACTCCCCAATTGGCTGCAATGGCCGGAGCAGTGCCAATCCGAAGCCAGGAGCCAGGAGCTTCTTCTGGGTCGCCCACGTGGTTGTAGGGGCCCAAGCACTTAGGCCATCCTCTACTGCTTTCCCAGGCCATACCAGAGAGCTGGATTGGAAGTGGAGCTGCTGGTCTCAAACCGTCGCCCATATGGGATGCCCGCGCTTTAAGCCAGGGCATTAACCTGCCGCGCCACAGCATCTTTTTTCAAATGATGCTTTCAAACTGTTTACTCTTTGGCCATTTGAAGAATGATTTTTCCATTCACTTTTATAGACTTTAGCAGCATAAATTCTCACATGATAGATCTACAAGTAGGATACTTTGCTTCACTGAAGGGAAACTTATCTTACCACCAGGGCTAATTAAACCACACTTTTAACTACTCTCTGAACCACTTTGTTAGTATTTTTCTGCCAACAACTCCCTTCAATCAGAATGTGGGGGGATGAGTGTCAATGAATGTCAATGAAGCTTAATGAATGTCAATCAGACCTAATTTGAAACCAACCAAGGAACTTTAAAGGTTGTGGATTCAGTTTGATATGGGTTAAAGTGAGTTACTTAAGCAGTCCATTCTCAAAACTGTATCAAATATCCCAGCACAAATAAATATGAATTGCATACACATCCAAATTTACAGTGAATCCAAACAAATTTAACAGCTTTTGTTAAGCCGAAGTGTCATCTGCCATAACACTCCCACAACAATAACACAAAAACTGCAGACCAAACTTGTCATGCTCCAATGTGAATGTTTATGCCTCAGGATCTTCTAACACTTCTCAAGTGGAAAACATTTGCTGTTGAAACAAATAGTTCCTTTATGAATCCCCAACTGGGCTGTGAAGACACTGACAGTTTTGTTGATTTTAGGAATGATCACTCAAGTCTCATCCAAAAAAAACCTGTCATTTTTCCATAGAGAGCTACATTATCTAAATGTTAAATTTAATAGAGATCATGTCCTTTTGTATAGTCATTGACAGAATATTTGTGTATATTATATGCAATTTTCATTACAGAATTAGTTTCTTCTACTAGCATCAAGTTCCGGGAATACAACAATAAGAAAAAAGGTTAACGATTCAACATGGCTCTATCCTGAGGCAGATTAAATATAAATAAGGCCTGGGAGCAAAAGATGGCCCAAGTGCTTGGACCCATGCCAATCACATATGATTGGATGAAGCTGCTGATTTCAGGCTTCAACCTGGCATAGCACTGACCATTGCAACCATCTGAGGCATGGACCAGTGGATGGAATCTCTGTCTCTCCTTCTAACTCTGACTCTCTAATAAGTCAATCTTAAAAAAAAAGTATATATGAAATGTTAAAGTGAAACAGCATTGTTTGGATGAAATAAATGTTCATGTATGAGGAGAGTGTGCAAAGTGTCAGCTTTGTCATTGGGCACTACATGCAATGTGGTCTGTGCTGCTTCCACATAGTGTCTGTGATAGAAGGGAGGGTACCGACAGAGAGTGACATGAAAAACTGACAGATTTGTGTTGTGTGGACCAGATAAAAGAAACTGAGGTTGGCATAGCAACTGAAACACTACTGCAGTGGTCTAATTACAATGCTGCATTAGAATTCCAAGAATGTGGAGAGAAGAGCACTTTTATATTAATTTCTGAAAATGGAAAAACTCTAGAAACAGTAGAATAGGCACTACAAGTTATGTTATATAAAATGAGCACCAATCCATTCTTTGGGGAAAAAGTCTAAATGCAATGAAGTCACTTCAATAGAGATGTTTCAGATTAAAAGTTATATAATCCCCTTATTCATGTTCTTTGAGTAAATATTTCAATACTTCAGAAACTGATTTTCTATTTTTTCTAAAATGTAGTTTCTACATCTCCAGTGCCCAACTCACTTGTTAATTGAGAATGCAAGTTCCTGGCCCCCACATCATCCTTACTAAGTGACAATTCCTAAAGGTAGAGCCCAATAGTTTAATTTTTTATTAAAATAGTGTTTCTTAAGCACATGAGAGCACATTCATTCTCAACCTTGGTGTGATTTGTGTGTGTGTCTGTGTCAAATAAATCCCTGGGGTATGTTATTACCATTCCATGACAAGCTTCAGATGTTTGCACATCTATGTGATATCCTGACCAATATACTGAAGCATTTATCTATAATAAGTTAATAGACACACAGTATAGCAAAAAAAGTGTACTTAAGTCTATCAAAATGGAGAAACTATAGACTTTATTATCTTTCTCTCTCTCACACACACACACACACACACACGTGGTAAGATATCTACATACTACCAATGACTTGTTAAGTTTCCCCTGTGAAGATAATATTTCTCAGGGAGTACCTTTTAATTGTTTAAATAATGACTATAAAACAATCTAGGGAAATTCTGGTCAAATTTCCTGTCTTCAGAGTCCACACAAAATCTATGACTCTCTCCCTAAATCCACATTTTGTATTCCAGAGGCAGAGGCTCAGTAAATCAAGATGCTTATAGACAAAGAGTAGTACTACTATGGAATTGCACAAAACAGAGAAGTGTTAGTGAAATTGTTAGCCATCTTTAATCAAAGTATCTGCTCATTGCCTTTCTAAAGAGAAATTAGGTCTTAATATATAAAATGTTAATCTAGTTAGAAGTCTACATTATCACATTATTAACTAAGAAAAACACTGATGGAGAAGCAGTTCTAAGGAAAGTCGCTGCCCTCTTTACGATGTTCATTTATTCACTTAACTTCAGGAAACCTGGACCCAAAAGGATAATTTGGCAGCATTAAAACTTGCCAGCCTGTTGATCTCACCTCTGCTTTGATGACCTCTCACGTGTATCTCACTCATGAGATGGCATGAAAAGGAACTATTGATTTTTGCATGAGCTTTGGCTTCTCTTATTTTTGTCCTTGTACACTCAAATTGATTTAGACTGTTCTCAAAATAGGACTCCTAAGATAGGAAAAGTAGACTTTGCTCGATTATCGGAAAGAAAATAAACACAATATACTTCATTATAGTAATTTTCAACCATTTCTTCTGATTTGTAGATTCCCAACATTGATGTAGAATTCAAGTTTGTACTAAACTGCTGCCTTGTCATGGAAACAGCAAAGGTGACTTAAATAGCGCTGCTACTTCTTTTAAGTAACATGGTTTTGAGAAGAATCCTACTGATCATCTATATAATAAGAGGTAGGAGCGATTTCAGATGAGGAAATCTGTTGGCATTCTGATCCTGTTCCATATACCTCTGCTCAAGTTTCTTGGAAACAAAATGCCCTGTCCTAAAGTCTGATATTGCTTGTCGCAGTAACAGTGAGAAATATCTAAGCAAAGAAACCTAGATGGGAATTAGGTGACCTGAAAACTAAAAGTGAAGATAACTATTCAAGAAGGAAGCCCACACTCAGAGCTAGAGGTTCAAACAAAGAAATGCAGTATGATACTGCCCCAAAGCCTGAGTCTGGAACCTTGGGTCACGAAATGCCAAAATATCACTAGGATGTTAATAAGAACATATGTTCCTTTCTTTCTAAAGGCAACTTCTTCATGATATGTATTACATGATACTAAAAACTCAGTTTTATATTTTCAAATTTTATATGATTCATGCAAGTTTGTATAGTAACATTGATATATGCTGTTTAAAAGCAGTTGAAAATTTCCTAGGAAGCAATGAAATATTGAATTAAATCAAGAACTTTCATGGTTTAGTTTATTAACCAACAAGGTCATGCAAGTTAAATATGTGCTTGAGGAATAAAATAAGGCTATCAGTTTAACCCTACAATTCAAGGAGCCAGCAAAGTACCAGAAGCATAAATTTGTTCCACCAACATTTCAAACAATTTCTCCAAATCATCTTTGTATTTTAACGATCTTTCACACCTACAGACTCTACTTTTGATTTATTGACATGACATTTTTCTCATGTCTCTTCCTGGAAACTGTGGCATGAAGACCACAATCTTATTGGAAACCATTAAATGTATTGTTTTTATAATTGAAAACAGGTAAGAGGGGTCAGTGTTAGGCACAGTGGTTAACACAACGCTTGGGATTCCTGCATCCCAAATCAGAATGCCTGGGTTCAAGTTCCAGCTTCACTTCTAATTCCAGCTTCCAGAAAATGTGCATCCAGGGAGGCAGCAAGTAATGCCTCAAGTAGTTAAGTTCCTGCTACACACAAGAGAGACCTGATTGGAATCCTGGATCATGGCTTTTGCCCTGCCCAAGTCCCAGCTATTGCAAGCATCTGGGGAGTAAATCAATATTCTCATTATCTGTCTCTCAAATAAGATATACATGATTTTAAAGCTTTTTAAAAGCATTCCAGGCTGGTGCCGCGGCTCACTTGGCTAATCCTCTGCCTGCCGCACCAGCACCCCAGGTTCTAGTCCTGGTTGGGGTGCTGGTTCTAGTCCCGGTTGCTCTTCTTCCAGTCCAGCTCTCTGCTGTGGCCCAGGAAGGCAGAGGAGGATGACCCAAATGCTTGGGCCCTGCATCCGCATGGGAGACCAGGAGGAAGCACCTAGCTCTTGGCTTCGGATTGGCATGGTGCACCAGCAGCAGCACGTAGGCCGTAGTGGCCATTTGGGGGGGTGAACCAACAGAAGGAAGACCTTTCTCTCTGTCTATCTAACTCTGCCTGTCAAATAACAAAAAAAAAGCATTCCAATCGATATTCAAATTATTTTGGCTTTGAAGCAAATTAATACCCAAATGAAAGAGAATAGGCTGAATAGAGAAGTGTTTATAATATATTTAATAGTAATCTCTCTTCTAACATGCTAACTAAATTAAAATCAAAACCAATCATTAAGTTTGATGTTTTGAGAAAGTCGAATTTACTATAAATTTATTTTCAGCAAACTTTCATGAATAGTTAAGTGTATATGAAAAAACTGCTCATAGAATTCCAAATTTTTGTGCACCAAAATAAATGTTTAGTTTTATTTTCCACAGATTGTCTGTACTACCCTCATATCTGCCAAAAACTTCAGTCATCAATGAAATGATATATAAATCATTTGGGTAAAGTTTCTACACTAAATAACAAAATTCAATCACTTCTAGCACCATAAAACTTAAAACCTAAAGATATAAATATGATTATAGGAAAATGGCAGATCCAAGCTGTTACTAATCAATAGTAACCTTGAATGTAAACAGCCTCAACTGTCCAGTTAAAAGACACAGACTGGCTGAATGCATTAGAAAACAAAAGCCATTGATTTGCTGCCTAATGGAAACATCTCACTAACAAAAATACACAATGACTTAAAATGAAAAAGGAAAAAGATATTCCATGCTAATGGAAACCATAAAAGAGCAGGTGTATTCACCCTAATATCAGACAAAATAGATTTTAACACAAAAACTGTTATAAGAGACAGAGTAGGGCACTATGTAATGATTAAGGATCAGTTCAACAGGAAGATGTGACTATTATAACATGCATATAATTACAGGGTGCCTAGCTATTTAACAAGAAATCTAAACGAAGACATAGAATCCAATGCGATACTAATGAGGGACTTTAACACCTCATTTTCAGCAATGGACAGATGCACTAGACAGAAAAATCAGCAAGTAAACAAGACAGTTAATTGACACAGTAGACCAAATGGACCAAATGGATATCTACAGAACTTTTCATCCTACAGTTGCAGAATATATATTCTCACCAGTGCATGGAATGGTCTCTAGGGTAGACCATATGCTAGGCCAAAAAGCAAGTCTCAGCAGATTAAAAATCAAAATGATACCACGCATCTTTGACCACAATGGATTGAAGCTGGAAATCAACTTCAACAATCTCCAGAAAATACACCAACACAGAGACTTAACCTGCTCCTGAATGAACAGTGGGTCATAGGAGCAATCAAAGGGAAGGTGAAAAAATTTCTGGGGGCAAATTAAAATGACAATACAATATATTAAAATATTCCAATATATTGAAGACAGCAAAAGCAGTGATAAGAGGAAAGTTTATAGCTTTGGTGCCTACATCAAATTGCAAAGAAGCCAAATGAATGAGTTATCAATGCATCTCACTGACTAGACAAAACAAACCAAACCCAAACTTAGGAGAAAAGAAAATGAGAACAAAATAGAAACCAGAAATTAAAAAATAAAACACAAAAGATCAGTAAAACCAAGAGCTAGTTTTTGAAAACAATTGAGCCATGAAGACAGAGAAAACCTCACCAGACCAATAACTGAGACAAAGACTGAAATCAGTATTAAACACTCCTTAAAGAAAGCCCAGAACAAGACAGCTTCACTGCTAAATTCTACCATACATTGAAAGAATAATTTCCAATTATCTGCAAGCTATCCAAAACAACTGACAGGAAAGTAATCCTCCCAGACTGCTTCTTTGAACCAACTATCACCTTAATTCTGAACCAAAGATACAGCAAGAAAGGTAACTGTAGACCAATTTCCCTCAGCGAAGTACTAGCCAATAAAATCAAACAATTTACAGAAGGATCATTCACCTGGACAAAGTAGGATTTATCCCTGGTATGCAGGGATGATTCAACATTTACCAATCAATGTGATATATCACATTAATAAACTGAAGAACAAAAACCATGATTATGTAAATAGATACAGAGAAGACTTTCAATAACATACAGTATCATTTCATGAAGAAAACCTTAAACTGGGTATAGAAGAACATTCTTCAATGCATTCAAAACAACTGATGACAAGCCCACAGCCAGCATTTTATTGAATGGGAAAAAGCTGGAAGAATTCCCACGAAGATCCAGAACCAACTAAGGATGCCCACTCTCACCATTACTATTCAATATAGTCCTGGAAATATTAGCCAGAGCTTCTAGGCAAGGAAAAGAAATTAAAGGGATCCAAATTGAGAAGGACAAAGTCAAACTATCCCTATTTGCAGATGATATGATTCTATATATAGGTTATCCAAATTACTCCACTAAGAGACTACAGGAACTAACAGAGTTTAGTAAAGTGGTAGGATATAAAATTAACACAAAAATCAATAGCCTTTGCATGCACAAATAATACCATGGCTGACAAAGAAAATCAATCCCATTCACAATAGCTACAAAAAACTCAAATACCTTGGGATAAGTTTAATCAAGGATATCAAAGATCTCTATGATGAAAATTACAAAACATTAAAGAAATAGAAAACACAAAGAAACTGAAAAAGCTCCCATGTTCATGGATTGCAAGAATCATTATCAAAATGTCCACACTACCAAAAGCAATTTACGGATACAATAGGATTCCAATCAAAATACCAAGGCCATTCTTTTCAGATCAGATCTAGAAAAAAAACTATGCTGAAATTCATATTTCAGAGGAGACCCCAAAGAAGTAAAGGAATCTTAGACAACAAAAACAAAGCCATAAGCATAATACCAGATTTCAAAAACATACCACAGGACAGTTATAATCAAAACAGTCTGGTACTGGTGAAAAACACAGGTAGAACGATGGAACAAGAAAAAAATCTACAAACAACATATCTTTGACCAAGGAATTCAAGGACAGTCTCTTCAACAAATGGTGCTCAAGAAACTGGATCTCCATGTGCAGAAGTATAAAACTAGACCCATACCTTACACAAAAATACATTCAAAAATGAATCAAAGACCTTAATCTACTATCCAATACCATCACTTATTTGAGAATACTGGGGAAACTCTCCAACACATTTTTATAGGCAATAAATGCTTAGAAAATACCCCAGAAATACAGGCAATCAAAGCCAAAATAGACAAATAGGATTCTGCCAAGCTATGAAGCTTCTGCACTGCAAAAAATCACTCAGCAAAGAGGCAACCAACAGAATAGGATAAAGTATTTTCAAGCTATGCAGCTCATCAAGGGCTAATATCTAAAATCTAAAAGTACTCAAACTCAACAAAACAATCCAGTTAACAGATGGGCTAAGAATTTGAACAGGTTTTTTTCAAGAAGAAATTCAAATGGCCAACAGACACATGAAAAAAAAAAAAAAACACTGAGAACCACCAACTATTAGGGACACGCATAACAAAACTACAATGAGGCTTCATCTCACCCCAGTTAGAATGGCTATCATCAAGAAATCAGCAAAAAAATGCTGGTGAGGATGTGAGGAGAAGGGTACCTTAATCCACTGTTGCTGGGAATGTAAATTACTAGTAAAGCCATCATGGAAAACAGCATGGGGATTCCTCAGAAATCTAAAAATTGCTCTCCTGTATGACTCAGCCACCCCACCCCTGGGAATTTATGCAAAGAATTGAAATCAACACATGAAGGAGTTATCTGTACCAACCCAAGAGAAATCAGCATAGATATAGCATATGACCCAGCCATCTCACCCCTGGGAATTTACCCAAAGGATATGAAATCAGCATATGAATGACCTTTGTACCCCTTTGTTTACTGCAGCTCAATGCACAATAGCCAAGATATGCAATCAACTCTGATGTACATCAACTGAAGACTTGATGAATTTATGATATATGTACATGATGGAATACTACACAGCCACAGAAAAATGAAACCCTGTTTTTTGCAATTAAATGGATGCAAATGGAAACCACTATACATAGTGAAATAAGCCAGTCCCCCAAAAGACAAATAACCTACACTTTGCCTGATCTGTGGTAAGCCCTTAAAAGTTAATCTATTGAAGTGAAATTGACACTTTGAAATGCAATTATTTTGAATTGCCCTTGTCTCTACTGTTGAGGAACCCTTTTTCATACTATTTGTTGAACTCTTCACTTAGTGTAGAGTTAATCTTATGCATATAAAGTTAATTGAAAATAAATCTTAGAAAAATTTAAGAATGGAAATAGGAGAGGGAGGAGGAATAAGGTTGCGAGGAGAGAGGATAGGTGGGAAGAATCACTATGCTCCTCAATTTGTACACAATATGAAGTGTGTGAAGTCTGTATACCTTAAATAAAAGGTTTCTAGACAAAAGTAAATGTGAAAAATCTACAAATGAATTTTAAGATTCTCATCTTTTATATATACAGTAAAGGGCTTCTCAAGCAAAACATTGAATGCATGAATTCTAAGTACCATTAATGAATTTTATAAGAATGTTTATCTCAATGAAAGGCAATCTTGTCACAGTTAAAAAGAAGTAACTGAGTCAAAGTACTCATGCAAATTTTATGAACAATTTAGGTCCAAAAATGGAAACACGTAATACTACAGATCACATCAATGATGCTCAAAACAATAAGCAGTAAAATGCAAATTGAGGTATCACTTTGTCCAGAAAAATAGAGAATGAAACCTGTTTAATTCTAGATGGTAGTGGATATTTGCAAGTATAAGGACCCTCCTGCACTGGGCATTGCATTGGGAAGTGTGGACTGACTGAAAAGTTCTGCCCAATAATATATCATACTTAGGTAAATTCCTTATGTGCACTTCTATTGCCCAATAAGTCTGCCCATAACAAAACAAAACAAAACAAAACAAAACAAAAACAACCTAAGTAATTCTTGTGGAAGTTTTAACTGTGGGCCAGCACTGTGGTGTAGTAGGCTAAGCTTCCACCTGAGGTGCCGGCATCCCTTATGGGTGCTGGTTTGTGTCCTGGTTGTTCCTCTTCTGATCCATTTCTCTGCTATGGCCTGGGAAATCAGTATAAGATGGCCCAAGTGCTTGGGCCCTTGCATCCATGTGTGAGAATCGGAAGAAGTTCCTGGCTCCAGATCAACCCAACATGGACCATTGCTATTGGCAAAGGGTGGGATGGCTGGGTGGGGAGGGGGAGTGGGAGCGGGAGGGTTAGTGAACCAGCAGAACAAAGGCTTTTCCCTCAGTCTAACTCTACCTCTCAAATGCATAAAATATTAAAAAAATAAAAGCAAGTTTCATTCCACCCCAGTTAGAATGGCTCTCACACTGAAATAAAAAAAAAATGCTGGTGAGGGGATGTGGGCAAGAAGGTACCCTAAAACATTGTTGGTGGGAATGTAAACTAGTGCAGCCAATGTTGAAGACCGTATGGAGATTCCCCAGGAATCTCAATAAATCTACCATATGACCCAGCAGCTATCCCACTCCTGGGAATTTACCCAAATGACATGAAATCAGCATATGAAGGAGTTATCTGTACTACCATGTTTATTGAAGCTCAATTTACACTAGTTAAGATATGGAATCAACCCAGAAGGCCATCAACAAATGACTGGATAATGAAAATGTGGTATATATACACTACAGAATACTAGTTAGCTGTAAAAAAGAATGAAATCTTGTCTTTTGCAACATAATGGATACAACTGGAAATCATTATACTTAGTGAAATAAGCCAGTCCCAGAAAGACAAATACCGATTGTTTTCCCAATCTGTGGTAACTCATGGAATACAAAAAAAAAATGTCATGTATGTAAGTGAAATTGACCTCTTGAGAAATGACTACTCATAGCCCTTGTCTCTGTTGAGGAACAGTGTTTCTTCTTACTATTTGTTGAAATCTTTATTTAGTAGAGGGTTAGGCTTATAAAATTAGCAGAAAATATGTCATTGTAAAAATTAAGATAAGAGGAGGGAGGGTAGGGAGGGAAGTATCACTATGTTCCTAAATCTGTATATATTAAATACATGAGATTATTCATGTTATGTAAGTAAAAAAAAATCAAAAGAAATTAACTTGGATGTCTACTCCTGGGAGGAAAGGCAAAATGGGCTGCATGTACATGCTGGAATATTATATAGTCAAAGGAAAAACTATGTATATAACAAAATTATATCTTTAAAATTAGAGCTTAAAAAGAATCTTACATATGTGCATATATATAATTGTCCCTTTTTATCTGGCCCTGCTAGTAATTTCTACTTTCAGCTAAAGTAAGAATCATTAAATATCCATGAAAAAATGTTAAGCTTATTTTGAATGCTATGAGATAAAGAAGGGGAAAAGCCACTATTCATAGCAGCTTTTTGGCCCAGATTTAAACACTGATTGTGAAAAACAGTTATCTGCATTATAGGACTTGGGTGGGGTTTGTGGTTTGAGGGGACAAATAGACTTGAAAAATCTTCATCTCAGTTCATCCTAGGTCTCCTATTGTTCACCATAGCTATCAGCTTGAGTAACAGGTATCACAGTATTTCACATTCGAGTGAGAATTTGTAAACCCAGACAGGTTTGACAGCATAGCTGGATGCTACTTTCTCCAACTACTGGTGGAGGACTTTTTTACTTCTGGCCCATCGGGTAACTATACTTTCCAAATAAAATTGGAATAAAAATTTACCAGTAATCATCAATTATCTTGATTCAGCAGTCATGAATTAGAATATATTCAGAATTAGTACAATAAGGAAAAGGAAAACACTTGTAAACACTATGTTGTTAAATTTATGTATATAAGGCAGTTAATATAATTTCTATGAAACATAATTTGATATTCTCTATGACAAATATGATTTTAAATTTAAATTTCCAAGTGCCTATATTTTAAATCAATGTATGTATCAGTAAAGTTTTTAATGTGACAATGCTTATCTGCATGGTCATTTATTTTCATTTATTTGGAAAGCAGAGAGACTCAAAGAGATACTCTGCACCCTCATTCACTCCTCAAATGTCTGTAACATTTAGGACTGGACCAAGCACAAGCCAGGAACCAGGAACTCAATATGAATTTATCATATGCATGGCAGAGACCCAAATACTTGAGCCATTATTTGTCTCCCATGTGCATATTAGCAGGAAGCTCAATTAGAAGCACCAGGTACTCCTGGATACGATATGTGAGCATCCAAAGAGGCAACTTAATTACTACACCAAGCATCCATTCCTATATGTTCATTTAGTCTAGATTGAATGACAATATAACTTGCATAGCTTGACATATTTAAGTATATCTATGTTTTTCTTCTAATAATGCTCACAGCAATTGGATTTATGTAAACACATTTATAAAAATGGAAGAATTTTTTTTTTTTTGACAGGCAGAGTGGACAGTGAGAGAGAGAGACAGAGAGAGAAAGGTCTTCCTATTGCCGTTGGTTCACCCTCCAATGGCCGCCGCTGCAGCCGGCGCACCGCGCTGATCCGATGGCAGGAGCCAGGATCCAGGTGCTTTTCCTGGTCTCCCATGGGGTGCAGGGCCCAAGCACCTGGGCCATCCTCCACTGCACTCCCTGGCCATAGCAGAGAGCTGGCCTGGAAGAGGGGCAACCGGGACAGAATCCGGCGCCCCAACCGGGACTAGAACCCGGTGTGCCGGCGCCGCAAGGTGGAGGATTAGCCTATTGAGCCACGGCGCCAGCCAAAAGTGGAAGATTTTTAAAAGTGTACTAAGTTCAGGACATTTTTCAGACTTTTATCCTAAAGGACACAATAATGCTGTATTTTCAATAATTATCAATTCATCCAGTAGCCAGTTTCATCAACTTATCTTCTATGTCATGATCAAATTTAAAGTGCTTTAAATTTACTTGAACAGCAGGAATTATAGTAAGAGAGAAGGGGAGACATATCTTCCATCCACTGGTTCACTTCCTAAATGGCTGCAATGGCATCGGCTGGGAAAGGCTGGGATAGGCTGATGCCAGGAGCCTAGAAACTCCATTCAGATCTCCCATGTAAGTGGCAGAGGCCCAATCACTGGGTTCATTATCCACTGCCTTCTCAGGCACATTAGCAGGGAGTTGGGTAGGAAGTGGTACAGCGTACACTCCAACCGGAGCTCAGATGGGATGCTGGCATTGCAGGTGGCATCTTAAGACACTGTGCCGTAACACCAGGCCCTAAATTAGCTTTCCTGAAAGAAGTGATTCTGATACCTAAATTATCTCTGTACGTATTTCCTTTTAAAGACAGAAGAGAAGACAAAAGTGATCAAAAAGATAAAGTATTTAACAATCTTTTGCAAATGGGCAATATCAAGATCATCCACCTCATGCATAGTTGTTAAACTATGGAATATTATGTTACTATGTAAATCCTTAGTTCTTCCAACTGTAACTTTTCTATGTGTCTCATTTTTGTCTACCACTGTCAAATGTTATCATTGCATGACTAAGCTATTTTATTAGTGAATGTATCTGACTATTAAGTTTGGCTGTCTATCTTCCAAAAGAAAAAGTGGTGTAACTAGTTCATCTTGAACAATCATTTAGAGTTTCTTCTATATCTCAAACATTTTCATTAGAATATTTTCTCAATTAGTATTTAAGTGAAATTCCACCAATTTATGAGCATCTTCCATATTATATCATTAAAAATTACTCATTAAGTCAGTTCAGGAATAATTCAAACTAGTTTTGATAAGATTTTTTCTGTGCAAAAGCAATGCCTCAATTTAAATTCTGGCAAAAGCTTTTATTTTGTGACTCTTCCACAGAAAATACTCCCACACGATACTTAAATTCCAAGACTCATTGGTTGACAGTATTTTTTTTATCATAGTTTTTACCCAGTTCAAAGAACGTTTGTTAGCAGTTAACTTATTAGAAGTTCTTGTATCATTTAATTTGCAAATGTTCTTTAATATAAAGAGAACAAATTCTGTTCATTCCATAGGTCATGTTCTAAAATAATTATGTAATAGAATCTCAAGTCCCAGTAAAAATACTTTGTGTTTTCTGAAAGTTGGTTTTCTATATCATAAACCACTCCATGAATCTATCAAGGTATAGCTTATTGGAGAGTACTTCAGGAAAGTAATTGGCCACAAAAACATTTCCAGAAAAATGCTTTGCTATAGCCATTCACTAGTTTCTTAGTCTATATGGAATTTTTATTCTCAGGAAACTACGCAAATCTTGCAAGAAAGGAAGGTTTGTATGTGAAATATCGAACATCTGCTCCTGCCAGCTTTTTTCCAAAAAGCCTTTTTCACAGAATTCTTGTTGTTTTGAGTGTATTTCTTTATATTGTATGTGTAAATGTCACTTACATTTTGATGGTTTAATTGCTTCAGTAGCCAATTCATTTCTACAAATGGTCCATTTGTTTAAAAACATAAGTTTATCTCCAATTACAGCTACTAAGTGAAATTAATACACAGAGAAAAGCACTTTTGGTCTTCATTTTTTTTAAAGGTTTTACTTGAAAATCACAATTACAGAGAGAGGGGAGGCTGAGAGAAAGCCAGAGAGAGAGAAGTCTTCCATCTGCTGGGTCACTCCCCAAATGGCCACAACGGCCAGAGCCAAGCCGATCCAAAGCCAGGAGCTTCCTCCTGGTCTCCCACGCGGATGTAGGAGCCCAAGGACTTGGGCCATCTACCATGGATTTCTCAGGCTATAGCAGAGAGGTAGATCAGAAGTGGAGCAGCCAGGTCTCAAATCAGCACCCATATGGGATGCCAGCACTGCAGGTGGCAGCTTTACCTGCTACACCACAGCACTGGCCCCAAGTCTTCATTTTTTTAAAGTCATTTTCATGACCACTATCTAATATACTACTAAGGGAAGAGATGTATCATTCCCCACTAGAAAAAGTCTCAAATTTTTATCCATGTGAGTTAAGATTAAAATTTCTTCCTTCTTTGAAATACCCTCCACTTTTCACCATTTCATATACCACTACTTAAAAGTTTTAGTCTTGCTGTGTCTCCTGGTCCTATTATGCATGACAAAAATGCAGCTTCTGCTTGATGAGACTCACTAAGCAAGGTGAACAATTGAACAATTGCTCCATATCCTGTTCAGCATGACAGTCCACCGTCCTAAGTGGAACTGCACAGAAATTTCAACTTCAGTGGTCCTCAATTTGTGCCTTCTGGTTCATTTGATTCTTTGCTGTCTACACAAGGTTTTTGTATAGCGACTTATTTTATTTGAAAGGCAAACATCTCCCAATGTGGGAGACCCATAAGAAGGTCCTGGCTCCTGGTTTTGGATCGGCTCATCTCTGACCATTGTTGACATCTGGGAAGTGAACCAGCAGATGAAAGACCTTTCTCTGTCTCTCCCTCTCTCTGGAACTATTTGTTAAATAAACCTTTAAAAATACTTAAGGATTACAGAGTAAAATATCAGTGTCCTATTATTTGATAGTCTGGTTTGTTTTTATACAAAAGGCTTACAGAATACTGAATGTATTGAAGAACCAAAAAATAATTCAAATGGGCACACATGTGTGATGGAGACCGCTTGCTACCTATTTCTTAGTCAAAGAACTTCAGTTTTATTCAGCACAGCATTCAATAAACAAAAGAAATTGTATGTTACCATTCCTTGCAGCTAGGTAAGACCATGTGAATAAACTCTGGGCAATGCAATTTAAGCCAAAGTATTAAATATTACTTCAGGAAAACCCTCTCAAGAATGAACTGGCACACATCCTTTGCCACTGTGTTTTCCCCTCATGATGGGTGAATACAGATGATGAATTCAATTCCTACAGTGCTAGGCCAGTCATAGACTTGGCAGAGAGATGATAGAAGACTTATTGCTAACACAGTGGAGACAGTTAGCTCTGACTTTAGTTTATGTACCAAAGTCTATCTTATTTATGTTATGATTAGCTTGGATTGTTCCATCACATACAGGTTGAACAATCTTAAATGTACAAATTCAAAGCAGAGTACAAAGCCATGATCAGCCAATGCAAGTGGGCTAAGTACAGACAAGCTTTAAAGGCTGCATCCAAAAGATAAGCAAAGATTGGCGTTTGGTGTAGCAATTGGGACGTTTCTTCCAATACCCATATGACATCATAGCACCCGGTTCAAGTCTTGGCTCTAGCTCCTGACTCCAGTTTCCTGTTAATGCAGGTCACAGAAGGGACAGGGATGGTCTGAGTAGTTGGGTCCCTGCCACCATACATCCTGACCTAAACTCAGCTAAGAGCATGTGGGAAGGAAACCAGTGGATAGAATATTCATTTCTTCATGTTTGTTAACATCTTTCCTCTCCTTCTTCCTCACTCTTACTCACCCTCACCCCCCTCCCACACACACACTTTGTCTTCTCAGGTTCATATGGTGTTTAATTACGACTTAATTTGGTTTTAGATTTTTCTCTAACAAATTTTGTAGAATGTTTCATAGCTCCTTCTCCATTTCAAGGTCCATGGAGGCAACAGTTTTCAAATGTTTCTAGTAGATTTCTTTAGTCACGTCTATCTAAATGGCAGTAACTGATCCCACAATCACTCGTGTAAATTGCTTGATCTCATGACGTCCCATCTTAAGACATGACAATCTAGCCCTCCTTCTCCCTCTTACTCCAAGAAATCCATGGGCAAATTTCAATCACTTAGTTTATTTCTATCTCAAACTTTGCTATATAAATACTTGACTTCCACATTATTCTGTCTTTAGCAATGCTAGCTTTATCTGAACTGTGCTCCCTTCCACATCATGCTATCCTTAGACATGCTGGCTTTCTTTTACATATTGTGTTTTGCATGCACATAGTTCCAGTTCTATACTAATGCTCCACGGGTGGTGTAAAACTCCTCTCATTATTAAACTGATTATCAGTTCTACAGTTTTTGATGTAATCTCCACTGGAACTTCCCAACTTCCTCCAGTTGGCCTAGTTGCCTAGAAAAGAGGCTGATCAGGTTTCACCTGGGCCTAACCTCATGTCACCTGAACTTTTTCCAGAGTAGCATTCTCGTTCCTCTATATTTTGATTAGGAACCTCTCACCATTGCTTCCGGAGAAAGGTTAATACATGTTTTAGTAGATGACCAACTGATCCTAAGTTTTATCATTTGAGCATAGTCTTTATAATCCCACCTGAACAGACTTTCTCATCCCTTTCAATGTGGATAGGTTGAAAATTTTCTAAATCTTTAAATTCTGCTTCCTTTGTGATTAAAAACTTTTATTGATCATTTCCCTTTCTCAAGTTTCACTTGAAGCCAGAAAAGGCCACTCCTTCAACAGTTTAGTTATTTTCTGCAGCCAAATATCCAATTTCATTGCTTACAAGTTCTATCAATCACAAAGCAATAGAAGAGAAACACAATTCAGCTAAGTTCCTTGCCTTTTATAACAAGGATTGTCTTCTCTCCAATTTTCAGTAATATGCTCCTCATTTCTGTTTCAGATCTTAAAGGAACATTGCTGACCATTTTTTTAACCAATAGTCTGTTCAGTATTACCTGGGTGCTTTCTAAACAGATTGAAGCTTTTTCTAAAACTCTTCACCTACACTTCTGAACCCTCACCAAAATCACTCGCAATCCACTCACAGCATTGCTTTTTCTATCATGAATTTTGCAGTGCCTCCAGCCTATCTGCTACTTCACTCCAAATCCACTACAATATTTTTAGCCATTATAGACAACAGGACCTCACTTCTCAGCAGCAATTTTTGTCTTGGTCCATTTAGGTTGCTGTAATAGAACACCATCCACTGGGTGACCTATACCCAAAGGAAATTTACCATAGTTATGTAGTCTGTAAAGTCCAGGATCAGGGCACATGAGATTTGATGTACACCTGGTAACAGCCTGCTTCCTGGTTTGTGGAAGGCCATATTAAAGCTATAAACTCATCTGACAGAAGGGATAAGGACTCTCTGAAGCTTCCAAGCCTGCTCTAATGCCATTCATGAGGGCTCCATCCTAATGACCAAATCACCTCCCAGAGCCCCCTCCCTCCAGACACCATCACAATGAGGGTTAGGTTTCACTATATGAACTTGTGATGAATAGATACAAACATCAGCCTTGTAGCATTTTCATTTAGCTATGTTTTTTCTCTTTCATTTCTATTTTATTTCCTTAAGTATGCAGAGATCATTGAATATCATTCATTTTTACATCTTAGAGGGCGCCAGTTATATTCATGACCTTCATTCCAAATGGATCTGCCTTGTCTGTCAATGAGGAATTCTTGTTCAACTATCCTGAAGTCTCTTAGAGGACTGGTCAAGTTTCTGAAAGGATAGTTTTGAAAGTACCAGATTCCAACTTCTTTGAAAGTACCAGTTCCAACTTCTTGCTTGTAGATGGGTGAAAAATAGTGCTAGGTATACATTTGGCTACTAGTACTGAAATATTCATAAATAAGAGAATGGATTTACAACATCTATTATCACCAAAACTTTTTGAGCATACACTTATATAAGCTCAGGCCCAAGAAAATCTTGCCTAAAGATGACAAGATCACAGTATAAGCCATAGCTACCTTAGGACAGTGGCAGATTCACAAAGTTTCAGATAGATCCATGATAGTGCTTTGAAAATGTTGACTTCCAGAAAGCACCTCTATCACTAGTTCTAACAATTAAGAAGCATTTGTTCAGCATTAAAACCAGAAATTCACTGAGATGAAAGTGGTTCCATCATAATAGGTAAAAAAAAAAAATCAGACCAGTACTGAATAAGGATGGAACAAAGACTGGGCATGTGGCATTGAGATAGGACATAAGTCAAGTGAGGAACATTGGGGACAACAGGTGCAAAGTGTTATCTGTGTAAGGTTCATTCACAAAAGACATTGAAATTCTCAGACGCCCTGGCTGTTGTTTAATTTTCCCCATGATATGTAGGTCTTTAACACAGAACCAAAGGTAGTTAGCAAAAGGACATTTCAGTTCACCATTCAATTGCTCCAAGTGTATTTTTGGCTATTTATATACCATATTTCCTTGATTCTACAGCATCTTTCAGTATAAAGTGCACCAACAGTTCAATAATAGTTTTACAGAAAAGCAACTTGTATTATACTATATGTACATATTAAAAGACTTCTCTAACTCAAATAAGAGAACACCTGGAACCTAATCCTGGAAAGACACAGAACTGAGCATTTATTTCTCTGCACTTGCAATTCAAAAATATCTTAAAATAGAAATTAGCACATATGACTTCATCTCCATGAATAGTACTATCAACATTAAGTTCTACAAAAACAATTGACGCTACTAAGTCCTGCTCATAGGGTTGACCTATTTGAGGAAAAAGCCTAAAATTGCATGCTTTTCTAGTGATTAAAAACAGCAACTACAGAAGTAATCTGAAGACATTGCTCTGAGAAATACAAAGGTTATTTCCTCTAATTGGAAAAAATATGAATTACATTTGTCTCATGACTTAATTATTGATGAAATTGTCTTCACTTTTGTCTGTTTTCAGATTTTGTTTCAAATGCATCATTAAGGCCTAACAGTGACTTCCCACAGCTGGAAGAGGCTCACTCCAGGGCAACCTTGCATACCTACCCATGACCTTGGGATTATTCAGAGGGTAGGGTAGAAAATAAAATTGTACAGCTTTAAAACACCACATGCACTGGATGCATAAGAAAGATTTCATAAACAGCCATCATGGATTTGAGTATGAATCCCCAGAAAGCACTTTGGATGATGGTGTAGAACAAAATTCCACGGTATTATTGTTCCCATCATCATTTCCAGTTTTATCTTTTCCATTATATGATGATTAATATGACAGCTGCATCCCTTGTTTTAATGATTACCTTAGAAATGTGAAAGCTTTAGTTCTTTGCCAAACAAAATGAAATTTTTCTGAAACACATCAATTCCACTGCTTTGATTAAGTTGAATCTAAATGCAAAGTTTGCTTTGTTTTATTGTGATTTGTTTGAGAAGGTAGAAACTCTTTAAAGCAAGGATATAGTAAAACATTATTTTTTTCTCTGCTCCATGCTTTAGGAGCTCAGCGCATTAATTACACAGTAGAGTGATCAAGAGAAAAATGGAGTAACTGTACCTGATCGGTGTGGCTTGCTTGGGTGTGTCATTCGTTTTCTGGTTTCATTGTGCAAATTCATTCTTTTGTTGCAATTCATACATATCCTCAAAGGCAATGCTGAACAAGAAATAAGTAATATCATTCTCTCTATCTCAATGCAATTACACTCCTTATATGCAGGCCATCCACCGGATGTAGCAATTACAAGATAACACATCTATTTTACAACCATTTGTTTTTGCATAAATCCATTATATTTTTATTAGGGCTTGGATATGAAGGCAAATTTTTTGCAGCTACCAATGCAACTTTTCATACCCACTCAAACGTGGACTAAAAGCTATTTTAAAGGCAGACAGATGCTAGATTACAAAATATACTTGTAGAGTCCATAACATAAGCCTCCATAACATCTGGTACTTTCAAAAAAATTTTAATGCACTGTATTTTTTTCATTTTATCTTTTGACTCATACTAGTCTCATTCTATTCTATTTCCACTTCAGAGCTGTTTTATTTCAAATATGATTTCATTCATTCTTTCACCCCCCCTCCATTGGCTATTTCATACCAGCTCTGTTCAAGGCTTTGCTTTAGACACTAAAGATGCCACAATAAGATCACTGCCCCTAATTAGCTTTAACAATTAGGAAGGAATATTTTATTTTTGCTAATAGTAATATCATAGACTTGTTAAGTTTTAAGGAAACAAGTATTTTAGTACAGAACTCAGGTCTAAAGTCATGGTGCCATGTCTTTTGATGGGTTTCTTACTGGAAAAATCCCAAGGAGGTACAGGTCACCACATGGCAAGAAACAGGGAACACACACCTGTACATGCATACATTGATTTTTAGAAAATTTTAAAGATAAAGTTAGAGAGAAGAGACAGAAGTCTGCCATCCAGAAGTTCACTCCCTACATAGCCACATTGGCCAGGGCTTGGCTGGTCTCAAACCAGGAGCTTCATCTGCATCTTACATGTAGGTGACAGGGCATCAAGGACTTGGACCATCTTCTACTGCTCTTCCCAGGTAGATTAGCAAGTAGCTGGCTTGGAAGTGGAGCAGCCAGGACTCAAACCAGTGCCCATAATGGATGCTGGTATCACGGGCAGTAGGTTTACCCACTATACCACAATGTCTTTTTATAAAGCCATCAGTCACGAGAGCTCCTTCGTGATTATCCTTCGTGATTATCTAAACACTGCATTTGGATTTAGATTCCACCCATTTAATAGTCCACAATAGGGATTATTTTTTGACAGGCAGAGTGGATAGTGAGAGAGACAGAAAGGTCTTTCTTTTTCCTTTGGTTCACCCCCCAATGGCTGCTGTGGCCGGCACACCACCCCGCTGATCTGAAGCCAGGAGCCAGGTGCTTCTCCTGGTCTCCCATGTGGGTGCAGGGCCCAAGCACTTGGGCCATCCTCCACTGCACTCCCAGGCCACAGCAGAGAGCAGGACTGGAAGAGGAGCAACCAGGACAGAATCTGGTGCCCCAACCGGTACTAGAACCCGGGGTGCTGGCACCACAGGCAAAGGATTAGCCTATTGAGCTATGGTGCCGGCCAATAGGGATTAAAATTTAACATGTACTTCAGAGTTGGAAAAACCATATTCATATTATAGCAGATATCATTTGTGATTCTTCCCTATTGAGTTAGTAGTAACACTGGTTTCCATTACTAGCACACAAGAGACCGATTTATAGGGTAGACTAGTGTATCTTCAAGAGTTAATAAATTGTGTTCAGACAAGAAAGTGAGATGATCTTCTTTAGTGTTTGTTCTAAGATTCACCTTAGAGTTTGTGGGTTAATAGTTTTCAAAAACCTGCATCTTTCATCATATCATAAGCTAATCACCCCAATTATCTTTGAAATACTCAGAATTCTAATGAGGGAACTTTGGTGCTAAAAACCAAAATAAACGCTGGGATTTTTAAGATTTCTTTTGGGTAAGTCTACCTTTAGAGCCAGGTAAGCAGGGATGTAATCTACATGGACAAAAACACTGCAGAGCTGGTCCAGTGAAGACACGATTGCCACAACCCCACAGATGAACAGAAGCCTTAGGCTGTCCCTCATGTCACCTCATGGGCACAGGATCCAGTGAAGGACTTCATCATTATTGACCCAACATATTGGAAATACTTGCAATCATTACTATTACCCTCTCCCCCAAAATTAGTTATTCTTGGAATTGGTTGCATCCCCTTCCTACTTCCCCAAAGAGAATCTATGTGAGCATACCCAATTCTCAGACACATGGTTATCTTCCTGGTCTTTTTCCAACTAGATCGAGAAAGTAGACATCTGGCATGTTAACCTATGTAGTGGAAAGCAGTCTGTAAAAAGTGAGAATAGCCCCAAGGGCCACAGCTGGACAACCAAAAAAGAATGCTAGATTTCCTCTAGTTAGTTCACCTTTTGACTTAAAGTGTTCCTTTCTCCTTTTCTAGCTTTAAACTGAAAAAAAGAAATCTAGGAGCACTAACATTCTATAACTGAAAAAAAAAAAAAAAAAAAAAAAAAACAAAACACTTCATCTACCCCAAAGGATTCACTCAAGAACAAATCAGTAATCAAATCATTAAATTCAAGAATTCCCAGCAACATCTACTTTATGTAAGGAAGCAGTCTCTTTCATAAGAACTATAAAATGTGAGTCAAAATATACACTTCAAAACATAATTCAGCTAAAAGATAAGGGATGAGGAAGAAGATAGCTGAAATACAGTATGAAACAAAGCAAAGTCAAACATGTATTCTCATTTTTTATTTTTATTTTTTTTGACAGGCAGAGTGGACAGTGAGAGAGACAGAGAGAAAGGTCTTCCTTTGCCTTTGGTTCACCCTCCAAGGGCCGCCACGGCTGGTGCGCTGCGGCCGGCGCAACACGCTGATCCAAAGCCAGGAGCCAGGTGCTTCTTCTGGTCTCCCATGTCAGTGCAGGGCCCAAAGACTTGGGCCATCCTCCACTGCACTCTGGGCCACAGCAGAGAGCTGGACTGGAAGAGGGGCAACCGGGACAGAATCCAGCGCCTCGACAGGGACTAGAACCCGGTGTGCCGGCACCACAGGCGGAGGATTAGCCTATTGAGCTGCAGCACCGGCCTCATTTCTACAGCTTATCACAAAACATGTATCTGGTTTAGGCCAATATAGAGTTGGGCCAATATTGATTGTTGGCTTAGGCCAAATCTCTTCAAACTAAATGTAACCATTTCAAATTCTGATCACTTGAAGAATATTTCTTCTCCACAATTTCGCAGTGCCACCAAAGTGGGGGTCTTATGTTTTTCTTCCTGGGCTGGTGACAAAATTTTGCCAAGAGCTGTATGTGAATGAGAATTCAGCATTATTCTACTCAGGGGAAACTTATTTGTCCTCCAGTGTAGGTCAGATGTAAATGTATTCAGAGTGTGAACCACCTATTCTTCCAGTTACTTGTGCTATTTAGATGCAGAGGGTCTTAACCTCAAAGATCAGAGCCACTTGTCCAAGATGTCTGTGAACATTCTATTTCAGATCTTTTGTCACTAGAAACAGCAAAAACTATTGGAAAAAATAGTGACTGTGACGTTACTATGGAGTGAATATCATGATTCTGTGATGTGAATCCATGCATTGCCCCAGTGCCATTGTGACTACCTTTGAATCACTGCATTGTAACAATCAAGCAGCAGAGATTTTTCCTGCAACAGGGCCACACACAGAACCTTTTGTCAGGCATTGAGTCTGTCAACAGTAAGTCAACAGCAGATTCTCTAGTGTATTATGTGGTACCTCTGAAATTCAAGGGGCCCACTAAGGAAGGTGGCTCCATTTTGGAAACTGATAGAACCTACCGCAGATTATCACTTTTCACAAGGCATGTTAATATCCCATGTATTCTAGAATCAAGCCAACAGTCCTCAGAATCTCTAAACATTTACTGATCTCATAGCATAGACATACTGATGAGATACTCGAGTCCCTACTTTGATTAAAAGCTTCAGCTAGAACCACCGTAACATTAACATCAATGACAGATAGCCTCAACACTTCCCATGAGTGTGTATTTCAGAAAAATCGACCATAGAAATAAGAACCACTAGAAGACACCTTAGTGCGTTGAGTCCAAGATTTCTCATAGATGTGTTCATTTTTAACTTTCCTAATTGCTTGATCTAGCAGCTTCCATGATCTTGTTACTACCATAAACTTTAGCCAATCATAAAAACAAGTATAAATTTAAAAGATAAACCTATCAGATGCTGTACAGCCGAACTTGTTGAGCTATATAAAAACCCTAATGACCTTACTGTAGGAGCCCCAGATCCAGCTCAGCTGCACCTGGTGTGGACGTCGGTCCAAACTCGAGTTTGAAATAAAACTCTTGTGCTTGCATCAGCCTTGGCTCCTGGTGGTCTTAACTGGTGGGAATCGGACGCTTCGGGTACAACAGTGGGAGTCACGTTCTGCCTTTTCAGTTAAACATCATGCTATGTGAGAATGGGCTGAGATGCCGGGCTCTCAAAGCAAAATAACATGCTCTTTAGAGTGCTCCCAATTTTAAGAGCACTTCACACAGTAAATATGGCCTAGAAACAGTAAGTGGGGGCTCCTGGGCCTCCCAAATTGTTATTTATATACAACTTGGGTCTAAGTCAAAGGATTATGAAAACCCTGCCTGGATAGTTTTGAAAATCTTCTACAGAATGTGTACTTTAGAGAACTTTGGATCAGCCTGTAAGCTACATTCCTTTGCAGGAGCTGTGTGTGTGAATAATTTTCTCTAATAGATCCCCCGGACCAAAGTGAAGGAACCCGACAGAAATATAGACTACTTTCTCTAATAGATCCCCTGGACCAAAGTGAAAGGAGAACCCGAGAGAAATATTGTAGACTACTTAGCTGCGTTAATTTAGAAATGTATTGCAGAATTCAATTATTCAACCTAGTTCCTCATGAAATAAGGATTCCCTCTCCACTAAACTCAGGTCCTGGTCCTTTTGCCTCTGCTTCACTTTATCTTCATTCCCAAGAATGGAGAACTCCCAACTTCCAAATGAAGTTACACTATGTTGAGGCCATGCCACTTGTGATGAAGTTCTTCATGACACTGGACCCAAGTCTAAGTGCTTTCAGAAACAGACCGGGAAGATTTGCATATAGTCATTTAAAAGTTATGCCCAGAACATCTGATGGATTGAAGGAAACAGAATTGAGAATAGGGTGGGACAGGGATTATTTTCATTACAAGAGGACATCTAAAAAGCAGACATCCCTTTTTAATTGTCCCGTCTTCAATGACTTCTTATCAGCTAGCTACTAGAATTGACTTACCCACAAAGAAAGGACCTGATTTTTTGTGAGCGGACTATCTTCAGTGGAGAACAATTACTGAGGAACCACCATCACCCACAAAGGCTTGTTACACATGCAGCAGCCGAAATATTAACTCTGCTCTGGAAGTGGTAGGCAAGCTTAACATTCACCACTACTGTAATTTTCCCCATAAAGTTTCCCTGTTGCTTTTTGTTTTCCCTTTAGAGTCCATGAAAATCAACTCTTCTTCCACATAGGCTATGAAACATTAGAATGTACATCTTTACTCTCCCAAGTCTCTCTAGTTTTCCTCAGTTACAGTAGTTTCCATTTTGGTGTCAAATTTAATTCTTGTCCAAGTATGAAATTAAGAATCAGGGGTCCCGTGCTGTGTTGTAGTGGGTAAAACCATCACCTGCAGTGCCAGCATCCCATATGCGTGCCTGTTGTAGTCCCGGCTGCTCTACTTCCAATCCAGCTCTCTACTGTGACCTGGGGAAGCAGTGGAGGATGGCCCAAGTCTTTGGGCCCCTGCACCTGTGTGGGAGACCTGGAAGAACCTCTGGCTCCTGGCCTCAGATTGGTGCAGCCCTGGCCACTGCAGCCAGTTGAGGAGTGAACCAGTGGATGGAAGACCTCTGTATCTGCCTTTCCTCCTCTGTGTGGCTCTGACTTTCAAGTAAATGAATCTTTAAGAAAAAAAAAAAAAAAGCAGCAATGTAAGGTTCAGATGTCACTTGGATGCACTCCTGGCCCATCAAGTACAATGAGGTGACTACTGCTCTATACTATTAACCTTTTCAATAAACTCTGCCCTGACTAGGAGTACAGTCGGGGTGTATGAGTCATAGTACAGAATCATAACAGCTAGACCACCAGGAAACTGCTTTGCACACTCTAATCACTGTAAAATCACATCACTTTCCTGAAAAATTTCTTCCCACAAGTGGCTAATACAAAGGTTATACTCAACACACCCATAATTTCTCATGTGTTATTTTATTCTGTTCTTTTACAAAATTTTAACCAATGGTATAAACTCATGTCTAGAAAGTTTAAGAAATTCTGAAGATTGTCTTATTTTCTACTATAGTGCCTACTCTAAAATACAGGTGACCACTGAATGCATTTTCAATGAAGCGAATTTAATTTCTAACATGGTAGTTGCTAATTATTTTTAAGTTGTAGCCTTTCTAGTGTTAATCCAATGCTTTACATCAGATTTTTTTGAAATACATTGAAAACAAAAGAGGCAGGGAGTCTCATCATTCTGTTCTTATTTGTTTCAGTTCCCTTCAATCTTCTTGTGAGAGAAAGCAACTTTAACAGATTTCCTCATAATTTTGAGCGGTGAGAAAATTTCAGCCAACTGTTCACTTTTAATTTATATCTATTCAGTCTTACACCAGATCTAACACTAGCTATTAAATCAACTTTACCTACTTTTGTACTCTGGAAAAATTCACCTTACCTCTTACCCCCCACTCTTTCATCACCGTCTTTTTATGATTAGACTAAGATCAACTATCCTAAAAAAAAGTCAGTATTCAGTCCAGAGTCTTTTCTGGTTGCCCAAGCAATGGAAAATGGTTGTGCCCATGAAGTAGATTCTCCCTTATCTAAACCTTTGTTCCTGTTGTTTTGACAACTGAGTAGTATTTGTGTGAGGGTTAATTGCTTCTTAGCCAATGGGACATCACAGAAAATTCTAAATAAAGGAAATAGTTTGTGCCAAGATAATCTAATGGGCCAGCCAATTTCCCCCACATTCTGCTTCAACACAAATCTATTTTAATTAACAAAGTTGAGCTATTCATGAAAATTTTATATAACTGCAATCCTATATAATTGAGTTATTGCTTCATATTTCTAGGAAACAGTAAGAAAAAAGAATGACAGCTGCCTTTCACGTAGCAGTAGCCTTGTGTTTTATAAGTTACATATCAATGAAATTCCTGTCAACTTGTTCTCTAAACTAAAGCCATATTTGAATGCAGGAAAAATAAAACCAGTCTGAAATTTCTTAGTGATCTACTGCTTCGTGAAATAAAGGCTGACTTTGATAAAGAGTAAACATGTTTAACCTAAACAAGCCAGGTTTTTACATACTTCATTATTAATAAGTCACTTAAAACTACATGTTAAGCATCACCATTGTCATTTTAAGAATTAATTGAGATAAAGGCAAATAAATTGCCCAAGTCTACCAGGCTAACAAGAGCATGGTCTATATTTGAACACTGCAAGTCTGATGGCAAGTGCATTACCTGAACAATGTATCATACCATTTCTCTGAAGGAATTATTTTATACTATACATGGAGACTTCCTTGGATAATTATTCTTATTGTTATTGTTTTTAATTTTGCCATCTAACATCACTTTCCTATAAAAACTAAACAGATAATTTGATTTTTGGTGCTTATCTGTCAAAATTTCAAAGAATGCTCAACTCAGATTAAATAACAAGTTCTTGGGAAATATTAGTCACTGATCAAGTTCAAAATATCTATTATCGGCAATCAAGGATATGCCACTAATGTTATTTTAATGTATGACTAATGCCTCTGGATTTTAGAATTTTAGGACTGAGGTTAAGTAATCTAAGCACAAAATTATCACTTGTCAGTATTGGAAACTTACCATTTTGTCTTGATCACGATCTTTGTCATAATTTTTAGTATCACTGAGCACATCTTGCATGATTTGAAAAACATTATCTCATAGCTCTCACAGATCCATGATGGGTAGGTGTTGTATTTGAGACTGGAGTTGAGAAAGCTCAAAGTCATTATTCCAGAATCATTTTAATGAGGCAATGAATGCTGGTTATAAGTCTGGTTTATCCGACTCTAAATTCACAGACTTCCCAGAAAGAAGTGGTTCATTAAAAAAAATGATTGCCATATTTCCTGAACTTCAGGAGTATTTGTTAGTCAGTGATCAGTGAGCTAACAAAAAAAGTCACATAAAATGGAGAATTTTGTATACAAATTGTTAAGTGCAAATAAAATTGTTACTTAGGAAACTAAACTAAGAGAAATCTAAGTATCGCAAGGTGGCACTTGCAGGCAGTATAAATCAACCACTGGTAGTGTACAGGAAACAAAGGGCAAAGATTGGAATTTAAAGAAACGTACCCTGTACAGTACAAACCGGGTGCTCTAAAGAGAAGCCATTTTTTCTGCTGGTGCCATTTTCAATAGAGCAAAGAGTGAACTGGTTTTGGGAATGAAAATCTGCAAACTGGATTCAGTTGCTGCTGGGGAAAGACCTGTGGGTACCAGAGTGAAAAAGCAACACATACCACAAACGTGTTTGTGAATCTCATCTGTACTCTCAGAATCCCAGTACTTTCAGATCAGCAATTCATATAGCCTTGTGACTGTGGCTGATACTATATGCTTCAAGTTAATCTGGGACAGTCCTTTTCTTGCATTCTACTTTTCTCTCTAGTACCTTACCCATATCCATTTCTACTGACTTTGTGCCATCTGGAATACCAAAAAATGGTTTATAGTGAGTACTGAGCAGTAAAATTTATATTTACCAAGTCAAAAATCTCTAGAGCATATTTTAAAACTATATACAGAGTTCACACTTTATGATTATACAAACAATTTGTACACTTTTGATAAAATGCTGGGTGACTTTTATTTTAACATTGTCAATGAAAGGTACAAAGGAAATTGGTTCATAAAATCCAGGGTATATTCTCAATGCTTCTCTGTAATACATAAAGTCAACAGTAAGATGTATTATTTGTATTGTCACTACTATATTGATTTCTTAAATATTTTATTGTTAAATATATTTTCTCATCTACTCTCCCTATTGCTAAAATTATTTTTGCCTTTAACAATAGCATTTGGCAGGTACACATTGTAGAGTGAATAATCAGTGTGATCTTATGTTTCTTTAATGAGAACTCTGCTGAGGCCAAGGCATATAGAACACTGACTTATCTTTAACTATTGCTTGGATAGTGTTTTAAACCAAATCATTATGTATTACACTTCTACCACTTGTCAGTATCTAGACGTCGGAAATAAGCTTACAGACTTGTAAATAAATGTCAATTAAGATAAAAATATTAACAAGGAACCAGATATAGGAGTTATCATAGGAATTATGGAAAATATGTACTATTTTATTTCAATACATTTTAAGTTCAAGATGGTGTGTAATACTTTGAACACAAGAATTACAAATGATTCAACAAAACTAAGAAAACTGAAAGTATTCTAAAGGAATGAAATTTTGCTGGAAACAAAACTCAAAATAGGCAACATGCCCAAATGATGCAACCAACATTTTCATTTTTAAGGTCCTATAATATCACTAGTTTAAGAGATACAATTGTTAGTGGAAAAAATATCTAAAACCATCCTACATTACTTAGTATATTACACACTTCATTTATTGCAACTATTGAGAAGGAATCCACAGTTCCTGTTTCTTCACTATTAATGTGGACAGAGTATTCGTACACTAGTCTAATAGGTTTGCTGTCTATTGGCCACCTCATAGTATAGATTAATTCATTAGACAACTTACTAAGAGTAAGCAGTTAACCAATATTCTCTTTGTGCAAGAAATGCTGGCCTAAAGCTATTATCTGATGTTATTTTCAACTTCCTCGTAGCATATCATCCATGTCTTGAAGCACTTGTAGGTTTCCAATACTGTCAATAACCTGTGACTCAGGTTTAAGAAACCCATTATTTCATTATATTTAGGCCATGCTTTTATTATACTAACCTTTGCCTGCAATAAAGGTAATTTTAATTTTTATCCATTTTAAAAGACGAGGAGAGACCTTCCATCTGTTGGTTCACTTGCCAATACTTAAAATAGCTGGCAGAACTAGGTCAGAGTCAGGAGTCAGGAACTCAACCCAGGTAATCCACGTGGGTAGTAGGCAACCCAATACTTGAGCCATTACCCACTGCCTCCCAGAGTGTGCAGTTCCCTGCACCTCAACTGGGACTCATAGCCAGCATCTGAGGGGGATGTGAACATCCAAAGCCCTGTCTTAACCACTGCCAGATGCCCATCCTACAGGTGCTATGTTTTCCACTCTGCTTAAATATTTTGCTCAGAGATAACATTGAACTTCTTCCCAATTCAGCATCAGTATCTTGAACCCCTAATAGACATGATCACAGAAGACATTCACCATGACATATTCAAATTTTAAAAAACAAAAAAATCCTAACATGTGCAAAAGAAACAACAGATTACCTTTTTTTTTAAATATTTATTTATTTATTTATTTTAACTTTTATTTAATGAATATAAATTTCCAAAGTACGGCTTATGGATTACAATGGCTTCCCCCCCATATCGTCTCTCCCACCCGCATCCCTCCCCTTTCCCACTCCCTCTCCCCTTCCATTCACATCAAGATTCATTTTCGATTCTCTTTATATACAGAAGATCAGTTTAGCATACATTAAGTAAAGATTTCAACAGTTTGCTCCCACACAAACATAAAGTGAAAAACAATAGATGATTTTTTAAATGATGATGAAATCAGATCAGACCTATTGTCATGTTTAATCCCAGTGAGAGTCAAGTTGGGAATTGATAATTTCTTCTTTTTTTTTTTTTTTTTTTTACAGAAGATCAGTTTAGTATACATTAAGTAAAGATTTCAACAGTTTGCACCCCCATAGAAACACAAAGCGAAATATATACTGTTTGAGTACTCATTATAGCATTAAGTCTCAATGTACAGCACATTAAGGACAGAGATCCTACATGAGGAGTAAGTGCACAGTGACTCCTGTTGTTGACTTTACAAATTGACACTCCTGTTTATGGCATCAGTAATCTCCCCATGCACCAGTCATGAGTTTCCAAGGCTATGGAAGCCTTTTGAGTTCACGGACTCTTATCTTGTTTAGACAAGGTCATATTCAAAGTGGAGGTTCTCTCCTCCCTTCAGAGAAAGGTACCTCCTTCTTTGAAGACCTGTTCTTTCCACTGGGATCTCACTCACAGAGATCTTTCATTTAGTTGTGTTTTTTTTTTTTTTTTTTTTTTGCCAGAGTGTCTTGGCTTTCCATGCCTGAAATACTCTCATGGGCTTTTCAGCCAGATCGGAATGCCTTTAGGGCTGATTCTGAGGCCAGAGTGCTACAACAGATTACCTTTAAAGGTTCTCCAGTTAGAGTGATTTCTCATCAGAAACTCAGACTAGGAGAGAAAGCAGAGATATAGGTCAAGTCCTAAAAGACAAACTATCATCCCAGAATACTTTATTCAGCAAAGCTCTCATTTATAAGTGAAGGCAAAAAAAAAAAGACCTTCCAAAAGCAAAAAAAAAAAAAAAAATAGACTGCCAACACCTAGACAGTCTTAAAAATGTTATTTACAGATATACTACACACAGAAATAAAGATAACCAGCATCACAAAAGAATGTAAAGACAGGAAATCTCCTAGTAGTACAAAGGAAATCCAGAACAACCATTAGGAATATTCATGGGAAAATCCCAAGACCAAATCATTAATCATTAATAATGTTGAATGTAAATGGAATAAATTCTCCAAATAAAAGATACAGACTGGCTGAGTGGATTGAAAAGAAAACCCCACCTATATGCTGCCTGTAACAAGTACATTTCAAAGATACACACAAACTCAAAGGATGAAAAATTACTCCAAATTTTTTTAAAAATCAATATGCTAAACTGATCTTCTGTATATAAAGAGAATTGAAAATGAATCTTGATGTGAATGGAAAGGGAGAGGGAGTGGGAAAGAGGAGGGTTGCGGGTGGGAGGGACGTCATGGGGGGGGGAAGCCATTGTAATCCATAAGCTGTACTTTGGAAATTTATATTCATTAAATAAAAGTTAAAAAAAAATCAAGCAGGAATAGCCACCCTTCTATCAGACAAGATAGACTAACACAGAAACTGTTAAGAGACAAAGAAGGGCACTATCCAATGATTAAGGGATCAAATCAAGAATATGTGACTTTACTAAATGTATATGCACCCAATGCCAGGGCATCTGGCAATCTTTAAAAAAATGTTATTGAAGCCAAAGGGAGACATATGCTCCAATAAGAATGGGAATCTTTGACACCCTGTTTTCAAAGGACAGATCAACTTGGCAGTAAGATTAACAGAGCTAACCTACACTATCATATGAATCCATCAAATTTTTATCTATAGAACATTTCATCCCACAGCTGCAGAACACATTCTTTTCATGAGCAGATGGAACATTATCTAGGATAGAGCATATACTAGGCTATAAAGCTAGTCAACAAATTTACACAAAGTTGAAACCATACCATTTATCTTTTCTGACAATGAAATGAAGCTGGCAATTAATAACATAAGTTACTCTAGAAAGTAACAAATAAAGGATGAACCACATGCTCTTGAAGAGTGAGTCAAAGAAATTCAAAGGAAATAAGAAAAATTCCTGGAAACACAAGATGATAATATAACATATCTAAACTTATGAGATACAGCAACATCAGTGTTAACAGGGAAATTTACAGCAATTAGCTCCTACATCAAGCAATTGGAAAGATATCAAATAAGTGAACAATCCATCAAAAGGACCCAGAAAACTAAATCAAAGCCAAATTAAGAGAAAATAGCAGTAACAAAAAATGCAATAAAAAGTATATGGAAACCAGTGAGATGAATAACTTTATTTTTCAAAGAACAGCTAAACAATTGAAAAAAAGACTGAAATAAATATCAGATGACAGGTGATGTTACAATTATGACACTAATTATTAAACACATTCTATCAAAATGGCAATTCTGTCTGGAACAGATTTCTATGCATGTACAATTTACTGAAACTGAATCATGTAGACACTGGAAACAAAAATACCAATAACCAAGACAGAAAATGAAGCAGTAATAAAGACTGCCCCAATGAAGAAAAGCCTAGGACCAGATGGCCTATTGAATTCTATCAGACATTTAAAAAAAGAAAACACTAATTCCAATTCTTCTAAGACTACTTAAAACAACGTAAGGGGGTATCAGGAGTCATCTCAAACTCCTTCTAAGATCCCAGCATCACCATAATTCCAAACCAGAAAAAAAATACAAAGAAAGTAAACTATAGACAAACCTCAATAAAAATTGATGCAAAGATCCTCAAGATACTAGCTAAATGAGTCCAGCAACACATCAAAAAGAATCCACCTGGACCCGGTGGCATTCATCCCCAGGATGATTCAACATACACAAGTCAATAAATGTGATACATCACTTTAAAAATTGATTAAAAACCACATGATTCCATCAACAGATGCAGAAAAAGCATTTGATAAAATACACTATGCTTTCATTAAAACATCTTAAGTAGATTGTATTGAGGAATGTTGCTTCTATACCCAATCAGGCAATATATGATAAACCCATAGCCAACAACATATTGAATGATGAAAAATTGGAAGCATTTCAACAAGATCTGGAACCAGACAAGGATGTCCATTCTCACCATTACTATTCAATATACTTTTGGAAGTTTTAGCCAGACCCGTTAGGAAAAAGATCAAAAAGGAAAAAAGTGGGAAAAGAGGAAGTCAAATTAGCCCTGTTAACAGATATTATCTTAAACAGAGGGAAACCAAAAATTCCACTCTTAAGTGAATTTGGCAAAGTTGTAGGTCATAAAAAAATCAACTCACGCACACCAAGTAACATTTGTATATACAAATAGTGCTATGGCTGAGAAATAACTGTGCTTTTCTAAACAGGAAGTTTTAGAGCAAAGGTAATTATTTCCCATCTATTTTATATACCAGTATGTGGACTCTATGAAACATCAGGCATAAAAAAATGCTAGCTTTCAAATGAACATTTTCTAAATAAGCTCTCCAATCTTTTTTTACAGCTCCAATACTAGTTAGTCCAACAGTTTTTTTAGATAGACCATGAGACAGTGATGCAAAGGTAAACAGGAGTTCCCCATGTGCTAATTCACTCCTTTATGCCTGCAACAGTGAGGACTGGGCCATACTGAAGGCAAAAGCCAGGAACTCAGTTGAAGTCTCCCATATGGATGGCAAGGCCCCTAATACATGAGCTGTTACTGCAGTCTTTCAGGGTTCACACTAGCAGGAATTTGGAAATCAGAAACAAAACCTGGACTCACACCTAGACATTCGAATACGTGACACCAGTGTCTAAACTGTTAACGGCTAGGCCAGCCAATTTGATGATAGACACTTAATTCCAGACATTACAAGATTATAAACAGTATTTAGAGCAGTAAGGTGAGTAGGCCAAGTTTTCTGTTGAATAAATGCTAACCTGAGATGAATTTATCAATTCACCTCACAAGTTATTATAGTTAGGTAAATCCCCCTTAATTTAAAGATAATGCCCCAAGTTCTGTTTTTTTTTCAAAACCTTCTCTAGAATTCACTCCTGGGACATGTAAAAGCTCTTTCTTTTTACTCACCCATTTCAGACGATGAAGGTAGGAAACAGTCACCAGAGTAAAGGCAGTTTTTACTACTTGCCTGCCAGCTGCAGAAGAAATTCCTTGGAGGCAGGTGTATTTGCATTTGCCAGTAAATTAGGTGTCCTAGAGCTTTTCAAGTGTAAAAAAGTGTAAGCTGAAACAGTGTTCAAGGGTAAAATTTAAGACTTATCAATTTGGAGATTCTTTCTTGAAGAAATGGCCTAATCTATATTTTTGCATTTAGTGAAACACTGCTTGAAGTGGAAATCAATTCCTAAGTTAATTTAAATCTAAAGCTGTTTGAGTATCCAGAAGTCTCACAGCACCTTGAAGCACTTTGTTTCAAGATTCCATTAAGGGCAAAATATATATTTATAGAATACAAATTTTACATGTTGAATTTATGCATATCAACAATAAAGCTTACTCTGATATGAATAAAATTTAACGAGATATTCCTAATAATTCCTTGTCCGTTTGGCTATTTCACAAAAATGCAGTTAAGTTAGTACCAGAGCTCAGAATGGTGGTCTGCCTCACTATATTCCAGTTCCATCTTCATAATGTTTCATTTACTTAAAATTGTCAACTCCAGATCACTTTTTTGCAAGACTTAAAGATCTATAAATGATGAGAAGTGATCCAAGTACTGGAGTAATGATACAGTAATTTTCATTGGCAAAGGATGTTCGGCACAGTGGTTAAGGTGCTACTTAGTACATCCTCATCCCATTTTACAGCACATGATTCAAGTCCCAATTCAGCTTCCTGTCATCTGAACCCTAAAACGCAGCAGATGGCTTAAGTACCTGCATCCTTCCCATCCACATGGGAGACCTGGATGGAGTTCCAGGCCCAGTCCTGGTTGATCCAGGCCATTGGAGAGTGATCCACTGGATGGAAGATCTTTCCCCCTGTCTGCCTCTATATATATGCCTTTGAAATCAATAAGTTTAATCTATAGAAGTTTTGACTAAAGATTCTAAGATATTTTTAATTTAGAAGATAGTTTAATAACCTGAACTACATAAAGACACACATATGACATTTTAATATAACTTGTCTCAAATGAATTTCTCCTGGAAGCATGGAATAGGAACTAATGTTTTACACGTTTTTCTTTCCTCTAATTAGAGATCATTGTGAACTTCAGTGCAATTTCATAAGATATAAGATATAAAGCAATTGTCATTTCTCAAGAAGAACTGAGTCTTGGAAGTCACCCACCATGGAGCCCTCCCTCTGTAACATTATTTATGTCTAGCACTATACACATTTCTAAATGAGCAGCTTCCCCAGTGGCCTAACCCAAGATTCCAAGGTTTCTAGCACTTACTGAAGAGTCTGATGGTGTTATCTGAGAATCAACTTCAACTTCATATTCCTAAGGAGAATTCAATTTCCTATCTTCGTTCCATTCCTTAAGCAATAGAATGGATAATATGAGATCTGGAATCAAACATTACCACCCCTCCTAATGTATCAAATCCAACTGTGGTTTATTTCACGTTTGCTAACTCATTTTAATATTTACAGTCTAGGGTGAGCACTGTGGCACAACACGTTAAGATGCTACTTAGAATACCTGCCTCCAACTTGGATTGCCTGGACTGAATCCTGCCTCTGCTTCAGACTGACATTCCCGCTCATGCACACCCTTGGAAGCAGTGATGGTGGCACAAGTTCTTGGGTCCCTGCCACCAATGTGGGAGACTTGGATGGAGCTCTGGGCTCTTGGCTTCTCTACCTTTGTTCAGCCCCAGCTGCTGCAAATACTTTAGAGAGTAAGCTAGTATATGGCAGGCTGTTCTCTCTACTTTGAATCCTAACATATTGAGGAGCACTTAGTAAATTCATTCCATTAACAAAATAAGACCTAAATAATCACTCAAAAATTAGGGAGAAAAGCATTTAAACATCTACTGCTTATTTTAGAAGATAAGGGTATCTGAAACTTCATTGTTAATAGAAAATGACCAAATACTCAGTATTTTCCCTCTAGGAGAGGGAAGCATGGCTGTCTGGTCTATTCTTTAGGTTGATGTCCTACTTATTGAGAAAGTAGGGGGAAAAGGTAATATGGGTCTAAAGGAACAACTACTTGCAGTGATTAGTTTTATGTGTTACTTTGAGTGGTTACATTCTGTGTGAAATTTTGTTGGAACAGACTATCAAATTGGCAGACTGAATAAAGCCCATTATTCTTTATACCGTGGTGAGCCACATCCAATCAGTCAGTGTTGGAACATGGACCCTCCCCAAGTAAGGAGGGATTCTTCAGCAGATGGACTTTGGAATCCAACTGCTATTCTTCCTTCAATCTACAGGCCTCCGGCTTACCCCACCCCAATATTTAGTTCACAAAGTCTTTCCACTCCTCAATGCATGTTTCCCTGAAAACTATGGTGTAGGTATTTACATAATAGAAATAAAAGCCTATGTCTACAACATAATCGTGTACAGGTGTTTCAGTAGCTTTATTAAAACTTGTCCCAAACAGGGAAAACAAGAAGGAAAATAAGCCGATTATGTAGTATAATACTTCTCAAATAGAAAACAGAAATAACAAATGTGGTGTTGAAGTGTTAAATGAGAAAATAACAAAAAGCACATCCTATATGACCCCATCTCACGAAGCTGAACAAGGAAGCTTTATTGTGGTAAATGAACTGAGAACAGCTATCTCTAGGGACTGGAGGAGCTGCAGTTGGAGTAACAGATTTATGCTAGCACTATTACCTCGACTAGGAAATATTTTAAGAATTGTACATTTCAAAAATTTGCTTTCAATTACAGTTACACAAGTTAAATCCTATCAAGAACAGAGGTATATAGATTTAAATAAGATCACACTTAGCGACTTTTAGGGGCCAGTTTTGTGATATCGTGGATTAAGCAGCCATCTATGGAGCCAGCATCCCATATCAGAGCATTAGCTTGGTTTGAGTCCTGGTTGCTCCTCTTCCAATCCAGCTCCCTGATTGTGCCTGGTTGGTCAGAAGAGGGCCCAAGTACTGCGGAATCTGTCACCTATGTGGGGAGATCAAGATGGAGATCCTGGCTTAAGCATGGCCTAGCACTGGACACTACAGCCATTTAGGGAAATAGCATGCATATCAAAGATCCCACTCCATTTCAAATAAATGTTTAAAAGTTCCTTTCACTTTGGTACTTATCAAATTAAGCTATGAATTTAGCTACAATTTAAATAATGAGCTCTATCAATCCCTATCTCTAGTAGATATTTATAACTCAAAAATATTATGGCAAAACAAGTTTTAAAATCCATGAATAGGAGCCGGCGCCATGGCTCACTTGGCTAATCCTCGGCCTACAGCGCCAGCATCCCATATGGGTGTCAGGTTCTAGTCCCGGATGCTCCTCTTCCAGGCCAGCTCTCTGCTGTGGCTCAGGAAGGCAGTGGAGGATGGCCCAAGTGCTTGGGCCCTGCACCCGCAAGGGAGACCAGGAGGAAGCAACTGGCTCATGGCTTCGGATCGGCACAGCACTGACCATAGCAGCCATTTGGGAGGTGAACCAAATGAAGGAAGACCTTTGTGTTTCTAACACTGTCAAGTTAAAAAAAAACATGAGTAGTTTGACTTATTATTTTTTAACTTTTATTTAATGAATATAAATTTCCAAAGTACCGCTTATGGATTACAATGACTTCCCCCACATAATGTCCCTCCCACACACAACCCTCCACTTTCCCTCTCCCTTTCCCCTTCCATTCACATCAAGATTCATTTTCGATTCTCTTTATATACAGAACATCAGTTTAGCATATATTAGGATTTCAACAGTTTGCACCCACATAGCAACACAAAGTGAAAAATACTGTTTGAGTACTAGTTATAGCATTAAATCACAATGTACAGCACATTAAGGACAGAGATCCTACATGAGGAGTAAGTGCACAGTGACTCCTGTTGTTGACTTAACAAATTGACACTCTTGTTTATGGCAACAGTAATCACCCTAGGCTCTTGCCATGAGTTGCCAAGGCTATGGAAGCCCCCTGAGTTCACCGACTCTGATCATATTTAGACAAGGCCATGGTCAAAGTGGAAGTTCTCTCCTCCCTTCAGAGAAAGGTACCTCCTTCTTTGATGGCCCCATTCTTTCCACGGGGATCTCATTCACAGAGATCTTTCATTTAGGTCATTTTTTTTTTGCCAGAGTGGCTTGGCTTTCCATGCCTGAAATACTTTCATGGGATTTTCAGCCGGATCTGCATGCCTTAAGGGCTGATTCTGAGGCCAGAGTGCTGTTTAGGACATGTGCCATTCTATGAGTCTGCTGTGTATCCTGCTTCCCATTTTGGATTGTTCTCTCCTTTTTAATTCTATCAGTTAGTATTAGCAGACACTAGTCATGTTTGTGTGCTCCCTTTGACTCTTAGACCTATCATTATGATTAATTGCGAACTGAAACTGATCACTTTGACTAGCAAGGTGACATTGGTACATGCCACATTGATGGGATTGAATTGGAATCCCCTGGTATGTTTCTAACTCTACCGTTTGGGGCAAGTCAGTTTGAGCATGTCCCAAATTGCACATCTCTTCCCTCTCTTATTCCCACTCTTATATTTAACAATGATCATTTTTCAGTTAAGTTTCAACACTTAAGAATAACTGTGTATTGATTACAGTATTCAACCAAAAGAATTAAGTAGAACAAACATAAAAAATACTAAGAGGAATAACGTATTAAGTTGTTCATCAACAGTAAGGGCAAGGGCTGATCAAGTCAACGTTTCTCATAGTGTTCATTTCACTTTAACAGGTTTCCTTTATGGTGCTCTGTTAGTTGTCACTGATCACGGAGAACATATGGTATTTGTCCCTTTGGGACTGGCTTATTTCACTCAGCATAATGTTTTCCAAATTCCTAACAGGGATCACTTTTCAGTTAAAATTTAAACACCTAAGAATAATTGTGTGTTAATTAGAGTTCAACCAATAGTACTAAAACAAAAAAATACATGGATAAAGTATTACATTGTACATCAACAGTCAGGATAAGAGCTGATCAAGTCACTGTTTCTCATAGTGTCCATTTCACCTCAAGAGGTTTCCCCTTTGGTGCTCAGTTAGTTGTCGCCGATCAGGGAGAACATATGATATTTCTCCCTTTGGGACTGGCTTACTTCACTCAGCATGATGTTTTCCAGATTCCTCCATCTTGTTGCAAATGACAGGGTTTCGTTGTTTTTGACTGCTGTATAGTATTCTATAGAGTACATGTCCCATAATTTCTTTATCCAGTCTACTGTTGATGGGCATTTGGGTTGGTTCCAGGTCTTAGCTATTGTGAATTGAGCTGCAATAATCATTAATGTGCAGACAGCTTTTTTGTTTGCCAATTTCATTTCCTTTGGGTAAATTCCAAGGAGTGGGATGGCTGGGTCGAACGGTAGGGTTATCTTCAGGTTTCTGAGGAATCTCCAGACTGACTTCCATTGTGGCTTGACCAGTTTGCATTCCCACCAACAGTGGGTTAGTGTCCCATTTTCCCCACATCCTCTCCAGAATCTATTGTTGGTAGATTTCTAAATGTGAGCCATTTTAACTGTGGTGAGGTGAAACCTCATTGTGCTTTTGATTTGCATTTCCCAGACTACTAGTGATCTTGAACATTTTTTTCATGTGTCTGTTGGCCATTTGGATTTCCTCTTTTGAAAAATGTCTACTGAGGTCCTTGGCCCATCTCTTAAGTGCATTGTTTGTTTTGATATTCTGGAGTTTCTTGATCTCATTGTAGATTCTGGTTATCCACCCTCTATCTATTGCATAGTTTGCAAATATTTTTTTCTCATTCAGTCGGTGGCCTCTTCACTCTCCTGACTGTTTCTTTTGAAGTACAGAAACTTCTCAATTTGATGCAATCCCAAATGTTAACTTTGGCTTTGACTGCCTTTGCTTCTGGGGTATTTTCCAAGAAGTCTTTGCGAGTACCTATATCTTGCAGGGTTTATCCAATGCTCTCTAATTATTTGATAGTGTCAGGTCATAGATTTAAGTCTTTAATCCATGTTGAGTGAATTTTTGTGTAAGGTGAATGGTAGGGGTCTTGCTTCATGATTCTGCATGTGGAAACCAATTTTCCCAGCACCATTTATTGAATAGACTGTCCTTACTCCAGGGATTGGTTTTGGATCCGTGATAAAAAACAAAACAAAACAAACAAACAAACAAAACCCTAAATGAAAGATATCCGCAAGTGAGATCCCAGTGGAAAGAACAGGTCATCAAAGAAGGAGGTACCTTTCTCTGAAGGGAGGAGAGAACTTCCACTTTGACCATGGCCTTGTCTAAATATGATCAGAGTCGGTGAACTCAGGGGGCTTCCATAGCCTTGGCAACTCATGGCAAGAGCCTAGGGTGATTACTGATGCCAGAAACAAGAGTGTCAATTTGTTAAGTCAACAACAGGAGTCACTGTGCACTTACTCCTCATGTAGGATCTTTGTCCTTAGTGTGCTGTACATTGACATTTAATGCTATAACTAGTACTCAAACAGTATTTTTCTCTTTATGTTTCTCTATGGGAGCAAACTGTTGAAATCTTTACTTAATGTATGCTAAATTGATCTTCTGTATATAAAGAGAATCGAAAATGAATCTTGATGTGAATGGAAGGGGAGAGGGAGTGGGAAAGGGGAGGGTTGCGGGTGGGAGGGATGTTATGTGGGAGAAGCCATTGTAATCCATAAGCGGTCCTTTGGAAATTTATATTCATTAAATAAAAGTTAAAAAAATAAAAACAAACAAATAAATAAATAAAACCTTAAAAAATAAAATTACAAAACAATATGTATATATAAGTTGGCTGTAGATGTTTGGATTGATTTCTGGTGTTTCAATTCTGTTCCATTGGTCTATCCATCTATTTCTATACCAGTACCTTGCTGTTTTGATAACAACTGCCCTGTAGTATGTCCTGTAATCTGGTATTGTGATGCCTCCAGCTTTGTTTTTGTTGTACAAGATTGCTTTAGCTATTCGGGGTCTGCTGTGTCTCCCTATGAATTTCAGGATCATTTTTTCAAGATCTGAGAATAAGGTCTTCGGTATCTTGATTGGTATTGCATTGAATCTATAAATTGCTTTTGGGAGAATGGACATTTTGATGACATTGATTCTTCCAATCCATGAGCATGGAAGACTTTTCCATCTCTTGGTATCCTCTTCTATTTCTTTCTTTAAGGTTTTGTAATTTTCATCGTAGAGATCTTTAACGTCCTTGGTTAAGTTTATTCCAAGGTATTTTATTTTTCTTGTAGCTATTGTGAATGAGATTGATCGTAGAAATTCTTCCTCAGCCGTGCCATTGCCTGTGTATACAAAGGCTGTTGATTTTTGTGCATTGATTTTATATCCTGCTACTTTGCCAAAATCTTCTATGAGTTCCAATAGTCTCTTAGTAGAGTTCTTTGGGTCCCCTAAATAAAGGATCATATCATCTGCAAAGAGGGATAGTTTGAGTTCTTCCTTCTTGATTTGTATTCCTTTAATTTCTTTTTCTTGCCTAATAGCTCTGGCTAAAACTTCCAGAACTATATTGAATAGCAGTGGTGAGAGTGGGCATCCCTGTCTGGTACCAGATCTCAGTGGAAATGCTTCCAACTTTTCCCCATTCAATAGGATGTTGGCTGTGGGTTTTTCATAAATTGCTTTGATTGTATTGAGGAATGTTCCTTCCATACCCAGTTTGCTTAGAGTTTTCATCATGAACGGGTGTTGTATTTTATCAAATGCCTTCTCGGCGTCTATTGGGGTAATCATATGGTTTTTCTTCTGCAGTCTGTTAATGTGGTGTATCACGTTGATTTTTTTTTGTGCACACTGAACCATCCCTGCATACCAGGGATGAATCCCACTTGGTCTGTGTGGATGATCTTTCAGATGTGTTGTTGAATTCTATTGGCCAGAATTTTATTGAGGATTTTTAAATCTCTGTTAATGAGGGATATTGGTCTGTAATTCTCTTTCAATGCTGCATCTTTTTCCGGCTTAGGAATTAAGGTGATGCTGGCTTCATAGAAAGAATTTGGGAGGAGTCCCTCTTCTTCGATTGTTCTGAATAGTTTGAGAAGAATTGGAGTCAGTTCTTCGTTAAATGTCTGGTAGAATTCAGCATTGAATCCATCTGGACCTGGGCTTTTCTTTGTTGGGAGGGCTTTTATTACTGTTTCAATTTCTGTCTCAGTTATGGGTCTGTTTAGGTTTTCTATGTCTTCCTGGTTGAATTTAGGTAGGTTGCATGAGTCCAGGAATCTATCCATTTCCGATAGGTTTCCCTGTTTGCTGGCATACAAGTCCTTGTAGTAATTTCTGATGATTCTTTTTATTTCTGTGGTGTCTGTTGTTACTTTTCCCTTTTCATCTCTGATTTTATTGATTTGGGTCTTTTCTCTTCCTTTTTTAGCTGGTTGGGCCAATGGGATGTCAATTTTATTTTTTTCAAAAAACCAGCTCCTTGTTTGGCTGATTTTTTGTAATTTTTTTGGATTCAATCCTGTTGATTTCTTCTCTGATTTTAATTATTTCTCTTCTCCTACTAGATTTGGGTCTGGTTTGCTGCATGTTTTCTAGATCCTTGAGATGCAGTGAAAGCTCATCTATTTGGTGCCTTTCCAATTTCTTGATGTAGGCACCTATTGATATAAACTTTCCTCTTAACACTGCTTTTGCTGTGTCCCATAAGTTTTGGTATGTTGTGCTGTTATCCTCATTTATTTCCAGAAAGTTTTTGATTTCTCTTTTAATTTCTTCTGTGACCCATTGTTCATTCAGGAGCATGTTGTTCAATCTCCATGTGTTTGCGTATGCTCTAGGGATTCCTGAGTTGCTAATTTCCAACTTCATTCCTTTATGGTCTGAGAAGCTGCATGGTATGATTCTAATTCTTTTGAATTTGCTGAGACTTGCTTTATGGCCTAGTATGTGGTCAATCCTAGAGAAGGTTTCATGCGCTGCTGAGAAGAATGTAAATGCTTTCTGTGTAGGATGAAAAGATCAGTAGATATCTGTTAGATGCACTTGGGCTATAGTGTCATTTAAATCTACTGTCCCCTTGTTGATCTTCTGTCTTGTTGATCTGTCTATTTCTGAGAATGGTGTATTGGAGCCCCCCAGTACTATTGTATTGGGGTCTAAGTCTCCCTTTAAGTCTGTTAACAGATCTTTTAAATAAACTGGTGCCCTGTAATTAGGTGCATATACATTGATAATCGTTATATCTTCCTGTTGAATTCATCCCTTGATCATTATACAGTGCCCCTCTTTGTCTCTCCTAACAGTTTTTGTGGTAAAGTTTATGTTGTCCGATATTAAGATGGCTACGCCCGCTCTTTTTTCACTTCTGTTGGCATGGTATATCTTTTTCCGGCCTTTAACTTTCAATCTGTATGCATCTTTGCTGGAAAGATGTGTTTCTTGTAAGCAGCAAATAGATGGGTTTTGTTCTTTACCCAGTCAGCCAATTGGTGTCTTTTAACTGGACAGTTCAGGCCATTAACATTCAATGTGACTATTGATAAGTAGTAACTTTGCCCTGCCATTTGCCAAAGATATTTTCTAATATATGTTTTGAACTTCCTGTGATCTTTTGCTGTGAGGTTTCCTTTGTTTACCTTCTTTCATATTGATGACTGTGTTTCTGTGTGTAACACATCTAAGCATCATTTGCAGGGCTGGATGAGTAGCGACAAATTCTTTCAATTTCTGTTTGCTATGAAAGGTCTTTATTTCACCTTCATTCACAAATGATAGCTTTGCAGGATATAATATTCTGGGCTGGCAGTTTTTCTCTTAGTACCTGGGCTATATCTCGCCATTCCCTCCTAGCTTGTAGGGTTTCTGATGAGAAGTCAGCTGTGAGTCTGATTGGAGATCCTCTGAGAGTAATCTGACGTTTCTCTTGCACATTTTAGGATCTTTTTTTTATGTTTCACTGCAGTGAGTTTAATTACAACATGTCATGGTGAAGATCTCTTTTGGTCATGTTTATTAGGGGTTCTATGAGCTTCCTGTACTAGGAAGTCTCTGTCTTTCTCCAAACCTGGGAAATTTTCTGCTACTTTCTCACTAAAAAGGCCTTCTAATCCTTTCTCCCTCTCCATGCCTTCAGGAACTCCTAGAACCCAAATGTTGGTTTTTTTAATAGTATCCTGAAGATTCCTGACAATATTTTCTAATTTCTAATTTCCTCTTCTTTTCTTTGGTTTGACTGTATACTTTCCTTTTCTCTGTCTTCTAAGTCCGATATTCTCTCTTCTGCTTCACTCATTCTGTTTTTAAGGCTCTCTAATATGTTTGTCATTTGATCAATTGAATTCTTCATTTCATTATGATTTCTCATCACTATCACAGTTTCATGCTCTACTAGTTGTTTCATTTCATTTTGATTCCTCCTTAATATTTCATTTTCATGAGAGAGATTTTCTATCTTGTCCATTAAGGATTTCTGTAGTTCAAGAATTTGTTTTTGAGAACTTCTTAATGTTCTTATCAATTTTTTGAGATCTGCTTCTTGCATTTCTTCTATCTCATCATCTTCATAATCTTGAATTGGGGTGTCTATTTCATTTGGGGGCGTCATAGTGTCTTCCTTGTTCTTGTTACCTCGGTTTCTGTGTTTGTTGTTTGGCATATTGGAGATATTCTTTGGTTTCTTCTCGTTATACTGTGACTCTAGATTAAGTGGACTCTCTGCTTTTGATGGATCCTTAGAGGCTGTGATGAGTGTGGCCAGAGAGCTCTGTTTGGTTCTTCAGGGTTAAGGGTGTGCCAAAGGTGACTCACCCAGATTGTTCTCCAGCTTGCTCTCTCTCTTTTTTTTCTGACTCAGTTGGGAAGTAATTCCACACAGCTGAATGGAATTGAGGGTAGCTGATATATGAAATCTGGCCCCTGTGGGTATTTGTCTGGTTATCCCTGGGACCACACAAAGAGTTTATGCGGCCCTCAGTGTGGTCTCAAATTCAACAGTCTCTCACCAGTTTCCTCAAGTTACCGAGTTTGTGTACTTGGTGAGTTCTCTCGCCCTCCCCTCAGATTTTCACAGTCTCAGTTCGTTAGCTCCTCACTTTCACTAACTAAGTCTTAACCTCCTGTTATTTCTCCCCACCAGAGTCAGGTTTTTCTGCTTGGCTAATGGCTGGTGCCTCTTTACATACGTAAAATGGCGCCTGCTCTTTGTCTTGCTTGGCTTTGCAAGGTGCGTGGAGAGAGAGGCTAATGTCTGTGCCAGTTCCCCTTATTTGTTCATTTTTAATCTCCTCCAGTCCACCTGGTGAACTTTCCCCAGTGGGGCTTTCGTTCCCTCCAGGCTCTTTCTGCCTATCCCCACCAATGTCTTGGGTTACCGAGGTTTTTATCTCACCTCCCCTTCCAGCACTGGCACGCAGACTCTGCGGCTCAGCTTCTGCAGCGGCGCGGCTCCTGCGGCTCGGCTTCCACGCGGTGGGTGACCTTGCTCTCCCCGTAGGTCCTCCGTGTCACATCCACTAGATCCGGAAGTTTCCTCTGCAATTTTTTCCTGAGCCTTTTCCTGTGGTTATAGTAACTCCACTTTTATTAAACTATCTTTTCCCGGACTATCCGGTCACGCCCTCACTATTCCGCCATCTTGGCTCTGCAATCGACTTATTTTTTTGAAGACCCTCCATATGTGTGACAATCAGTCTCACCCATCCACTCAAACACAACAAAAACCATGACATTATCTTGCAAGACCAAGCACCTGCTGGGACAGCGTACCTAGGGTGACTTACAGCAAGTTATTTCGTAGCATGTAGGTTTCTCCCCCGGCTCCTCATTGGCTGAGTAAACTAGAGGGTTACAACCTTCCCTGCATTTACGTCAGCTGTTTTGGCCACCAACATTCTATCTTGCCTAAAAACTTTCAGGTGCATGTAACCTAGCTGTTGCACTGGCTAGCAACTAGGAAAAGAAATTGTTTGCAAATCCCTTTTTATTTATAGCTTTCGGTCTCATTTTCATTTTCATGACTTTCTCTATGCCTTCAGGTATTTTCTGAAATGCCAGGGTCAACGGAGTGGCCAAGTGAATAGATTCACAAGTCCCCATCCAAATGGTTACAGGACATGGAAGTTCCTCTTTCCACACTACCAGACATCAGCCCAAGACATAAGGAGGACTAATTACAACTGTCAGACTCACCAGTAAAAATCAAGACACACGTGCAGGCCAACAGTTCTCCCGTGGTTTTACAGACCTTGGCACCCTACCTGGAGGGGGAAAGAGAACTAATTCATATTCCCTATGGAGATGGAGGGCACTGCCCTGGAGTCTCATCTTTACAGCGTGGGGGAAAAGCAAAACACTTTTCTCAGTCTTGTTTCCCCATGTCTCCTCACCCTGAACAGAGTCATCATGCATCAGGATTGGTATCCCATCCCAGGGACAAGTCGAGGGCTTATACTAAAAATGACAATTCTACCCAGGCATTCTTATCTCCGTACCCTGTCTCAACTAATATCCTAGCTGATCTTCCTCCCACAGTTCGTCTTTGAGGCTGAGTCATCCCAAAGTTCAACTGTTCCTGGAGTCATGTTTAAGGGATCTTCAGGTCACTTATGCACCTCCCACTGGACTTTTATGCCTGTGTTATGTTTACTAGTCCTTTCCAGCAGTCTGTACAGTCTTCTCAGTGGTTCAGAACACCTTGTAGGCATCTTCCCAGCTGCGCCAGAGCTCATCTTCCTTCCAGGACTTCATCAGAACCAGGTTCAAAGGGACGAACTGTGAATTTGAGGGTCCGTCTGGGCAGAGTCCTTTCAAACTGAGGAATGATCCGTCTTCCCATCCTAGGCAATTTACAAAACTTCCGCACACCTGCTCAGATGTTACCAATTCCCACACACGCAGTCTCAGAACCGTGCACACACAGGCTGGAACCTGATGGTTCCCTGTATGTAGACAGTTCTCTCATAAACACGACATGAATCTGCCATCATTTCATAACTTCAATAGATTTTAAGGGGTTTAAAACCATTAACATTTAGCTTTCCTAACCAGTCAAAGCTCACTAACAGTACATATGAAACCTTTATCTAGGTTAAAGAAAATTCTTTAGTGTGTGATAATATCAATGAACCCAAGAAATGGAGAATCAAGTAATCCCACTACTTGTACTTTTGAGATTCAACCTAATCTCACATTTCACCTCCAGAAACCTATGTCATTCCTTCAGTTTTTGTATCTTAACCTTTTTCCACCAAGCATATGCTATAGTGCATATAGCTTTAACAAAGCTACAAACCCTAGAAATCTCAGGAAAACCTTTAAGCCTAGAGGACCCAATATTTAAGTACTTTTAGTATACTAGGGCCTTAATATTACTTCTCCCTGTTAAAAAAATATGGACAGAGGGAGCCTTTTAAATTTTAAAGCTTGATTGACCATAGACAATTCACAGGTTTGAGCTGACTGATTCTTAGGTAATCATCCACCCTCAAACATTTTGTCTTCGTATTATTCAGGATGAACCATCCATGAACAATCTCACCCCATCATACAGTGTGGCTTCCCTGAGATCTGGCCTAACCCTAATCTGGACTGTATAACACCTAAGCAGTTGTAGTCTAACTTTTAACTCATTTGCTTGCCCTAGGAAACTAGCTGTATCCAGGCAGGTGTCTGTTGTTGTAATCACGTTCTCCTGCCTGAATTCCTCCTGAAGACCACAGAAGGGGTCAGGTTCCTGTAAGAATGTGATGTAGAGACAACTAGTCAGCCTAACAGCTAAGTTACCTGAAAATTTTTAGGCAAAAGTGTTGGCGGCCAAAACAGCTGAAGTACATGCCGGGAAGATTGTAACCCATGTTACACTGGGTGCTCTGGATCCAGTCCAGGTATTTCCTCACTTGATCTCCAAGTCTTTGTAGGAAAGCAGAGGAGGTTTCCTCTTTCTTGAATTTCAGGTGCCTTCAGCATATTTTGTGACCTTGCGGTGGACTCCTTAATCCCCCTGCTCACCAATTGTCTAAGAACTTGGACTTCCCTGCTCTATCACTTGGGCATTTGTCATCCCACAGAGGGTGTTTGGGAACTTGTCCTCAGCTGAGCAGACTCCCAGCCCAAAGGGTGTTCTCTCACCCAGTAGCCACAGCTGCCCTCCAGATCATCCTGTTTTTGTATCCAGTAGGAGCTTTGACCCAAGAATTGGTCTAACAGATTGGCCAGACCAAATGGCTCTTCCCAACATGGCCTCATTTCTTTAAGTTTGACTTCAGTACTTCTAAGAGGGGCATGGACATTTATCATCTTCCCCTCCTGGTTGGAACTCACCGCAGCGGGCCTGTACAGAGCAGGGACATTCTTTAAGCACTTTCAGCATTGCCTTTCTGGAGCTGCGGCCATAAGCCTGGAGGTGCTCTGGGTTCAGCCCCTCGAGCTTCTTTAGGCCCAGACTCCCCTGGCTCCCCTCCCCCAAGCCGTTGTTCTGCTGGGACCCCATCCTGAGGCATGCGAGGAGGTGCCAGATGCCCAAACGGCTCCCAGCACTGGGTCCTGGAGTCCCTGCCCTCCTCTGTTTGGAGAAACCCGGGAAGGGAGGCAACAGAGTGGGACTTGGGTTCCTTATCCAGTAAGGAGATAATCCCTCTCCTCCGAGGACAAGGCTCCATCATGGCCAAAACTGGAGCCCGACAGGCCAGAACACTGAGGCTTTAAGCCTGATGTGCTTGGCCAAATGAAACACTTCATGCAGAAACATGCGAGCACACATGCAACCCTGACACAGGCACATGAACGCAACACCTAGACACACACGTGCCGACACTCAGTCCAGGTGTGCCTGCAGGACCCCAACACGTCCCCTGAAGGGCTTTCCAGGGAGATGATGTCAGGAGCTTTTTGAGCTCCTTCCTCCCTAAGCCGAGAACTTTCCAGTTTTCGGCTAGGCACACACAACCCACCCAAAGGTGGATGCATTGTGCACAGGTCTCTGTTCCTGGCCTGTCCAATACACTCACCTCCCCTTCAGAGGTTTCTCCCATAGCCAGTATGTCTCAGCCACACACATTCTACCTCGAAGGGTACCCCACCACTAGCGCAGCGCTGAGAAAATCCAATTTTTCCTACCATTACAGGTTGAGGCTGGGGCTGAGTGGTCCGTGTTCAGTTTGTGTCCAGTTTCCTGGCCCGTCTTTATTTGGTCAGTGATCTCATGTTCTTTAGGGAATTTTGATGGTGGCAAAGTAGGGTCCAGGCAGCCTGGGGCTGTGTGCAGATTTTAGTTACTTTTTGCCTGGAAAAAGAGACCCCTAAAGCCAAACTGAACTTGAAGATGTTATCTATAGGGGAGATAAATGATTTTCTGAGTCTGGTGATTTGGGGACATTGTAGGGCTGGTTGGTACCACTCCCTAAATTCAGTGTATTAACTTCAGTGAAAACAGGGCAAACGAAACTTTAAGCTAAGTGAGGGATGCTAGGAGACCATGGGAAGCTAGTTCCTGACAGTTATGGCATCTTCATTCGGGGCACTGTGTAGGGTCTTAGTTCCACACCCACTATATTAGGTTGGAAAATAATGGTCACCCGTTTATGCACATTCAAATTTCAGAAACTGAATGTTAATTTATAAGGCAAAAAGAACTTCACTAGTGCAATTGAATTAAGGATCTTGAGACAGAGAGAGTGCTGTATCATTCAGGTGCTTCCAGTGTAATCAGATAGCCCCTAAAAGGAGGTGGGAGACCACAGGAGACAGTAGTGTAATTATAGAAGCTTTGAAGATGGAGGAAGAGGCATGAACCAAGGAATGTAGGGAATTCAGCACTAGGTGACAGGAAAGGGAAGGAAAAAGATTCTCTCCTCTAAACCTCTAGCAACAACTGTGCCTGCCAACACCTTGACTTAGTCCAGTAAGTCTGATTTAGACTTCTGACCTCCAGAATTACCAGAGAGTGTATCTGTGCCTTTTTAAGTCAATAAATTTATTAGAATTTTTTACAGTATCAATAAGAAATGAAGATACCCACATTGCAAACTAAAATTCCAAAATTTCCTCTCAAATGTTTTCAAAGAAAAATTGCACCAGGCATTTTTAGGAGCCTGTAGTCAGAAAGAAATTCGTCTCAAGTTTAGTCAAGCTAAGGGGAACATTGAGGCTGTGTTGGTTAATCTCTGCTAAAAAAAAAAAACTCTTCACCAAAATCAAACCAGATATTTATATCAGTAAAATCTCTCTTGTTTATTTAATATATTTTGTTTATTTTAACCATTAAAAATCTTTAAATTTTACAGTCATAGAAATAAAGTAATATTCAATTACAAAAAAAAACACAAAATTTATTTTAAAGAAATAAACTTAATGTCACTTAATATCTTCAAATATAAACAAGGGTATTCCTAGAAAAAATATTTTAATTGTTTCAACCATTAAAAAGAAAAAAAAAGAAGTTTGAAATTATTTTGAGTGTCTTTCTCCTTAAAATGAAAGACACTTAAGAGAGGGGCCCATGCTGTGGCTTAACGGGTTAAGCCACGACCTGCAGCACCAGCATGCCATATGGGCACTGCTTCAAATCCTGGCTGCTCCAATCCAGCTCCCTGCTCATGTGCCTGGAAAAGCAGAGGAAGATGGTCCAAGTGCTTGGGCCCCTGCCACCCATGTGGGAGACCTGGAAGAAGTTCCTGGCTCCTCGCTTCAGTCTGGTCCAGCCCAAGTCTTTGCAGCCATTTGGGGAATGAACAAGTGGATGGAAGATCTCTTTCTCGCTCCCTTCCAAACCACATAAAATTGTCTTTCAATGAATAAATTCTAAAAAAAAAGTAAGAAAATATACTGTGTATGATTAGAATAACAACCAAAAATAATAATAACAAAATAAACAAGAAAAGACTAAAAATACTACCAAAGAAAATTTGGTGCTTCTAAATTATTAATTTATTCTTACAATATTTGTTGATCTTTGTTGATCCAATATTATGTCCTGAAAAATGGGAAAATAAAATTGAGTATATGCCCATAAAATATACACAAATATATTAAAACACACAAATTGCAGTGGAGTCTCATAAATAACATTGTAGAGATTGGAGGGAAAGTATAATGGGAGCATAAAAATAGAATATCTAGTTCTGACTCCATGAACGAGAAACTCTTCATCAACAAGGAATGTTTGAGTTGACTGTCGAAGATGAATTAAAAATACCATGTGAAAAGAGGGTTGGAATGGATTTCCAGTGGAAAAGGCATAATTAAAAAATAACTAAAGTGTCTAAATTGTCAAAACTATGGAGAGCTCACTTTTACAGTAGAAGGAAGACGTTGTTGACAAATATTTTATACAAAGTGAGTCAAAGAGCAGGAATAACAGCAGTAGTAAAAGCTCCAACTATACATAAAGAATGATTTTTTAAAAAAATAATTATTTATTTGAAAGGCAGAGATACAGAGAGGCAGAGGCAGAGAGAGAGAGAGAGGTCTTCCATCTGCTGGATCACTCCCCAAATGACCGCAACAACCGGAGCTGCAGCGATCTGAGGCCAGGAGCCAAGAGCTTCTTTTGTGCCTCCTACATGGGTGCAGGGGCCCAAGGACTTGGGCCATCTTCTGCTGCTTTCCCAGGCCATAACAGAGAGCTGGATCGGAAGTGGAGCAGCAGGGACACGCACCGGTGCCCATATGGGATGCTCAAACTGCAGGCGGTTTTACCCTCTACGCCACAGTACCGGCCCTGAGAATAATGTTAACGTAGGAACCATATACATAGCTACCATTTAGTGAGCGTTTTGGAAGATACTCTACTTCACTTATATTTTTATAATATTTAATTTTCAAGTGCAAGAAAGAATTTTACATCTATTTTACTGATGAGAAACCCAAGGTTCAGAGAGTAGTTTAGAAAACAGTGACAACGTGTGAGGTAAGAAATTTAGAGACTAATTTTTGGAAATATAAACAAATCAAATTGTTATCTATTTTATTAATCATCACCATTAAAAAGTAGAGCAATAGATTAGGTTTTTTTAATAAAAATGTTTGATGGCAATATAGAGGAAACTTTGCAATGAAGAGAGAGAATGAGAGAGAGCAAGAGAGAGACTTCTTCCTGGGGATGTAACTAATAGCTTGCATTAATGATTTTAACATTCTTCAGCATGAGTTTCATTTGTTATTTGTCTCTGAAATCTTAGAACTCAGTCCAGAGCCAGGAAATAACATTCAATATACATTTTGCTGAGATCAGCAGAACTGAATAATAGACTAGAAAAGTAAAACATTCTGAGGAGAAGAGGAAAACAACATGATTTAGCAGAAGTTACTGCTTAAACACTGGTAAGTGGCTGAGGTACTTACAATGTCCATAAGTTATCAGATAAATTCTTTCAGATCATTACTGTGACAATTTGGGAGATAATACAGTTGAGCGTCATAAGCTATTAATTGAATATAAGAATCATCCAGCAAACCTAGAGTCTACAAGTTCAGCAGGGATGGGCCCAGTCAGTTAGATTTGTTGACACAGCAGTGGCAGTTTTAGAAGAAAGAGAATGTGTGCAAAGACTCATAATGCTATTCCATGGCTGCAGACCATCACACCTGCCAGATTCTACTGGTCATGAAATCACCAATTCATGGCAGGAGAATCTGCAACATCACTTGGAAAACATTTAGACAGAGGAAGAGGTGAATTTTTTGTAATCAAAACCTCAACTTGGGGAAGTTTTTGTAATCAAAATGGGTAAGTCTTAGTGTTGCCCTTTCTCCCTTATATAGCTCTACCACCTAAAATTAGCAGAAGAGGGAAGACTTTCTGAGGAACTGAGTTTGCTCTTGAGATGAAGTTGTTCTGAGAACAGTAGTTCAGCAAAGTTTACCCAAAATATAGCTTTCTGGATACAGAATCCCAGAAGCTTTGCAAGTGGCACCTGCAACACAGCATGATTTCTGTTAAGGAAACTATACAGTGATGCCCAGACATTTCTGCAATGATAGAGGTATGAATCTACCCAATTTCTTTGTTACATTCAAAAACATGATTAAAAGAAACCCTATCCATCTAGCTTCTTCTGGCTTTGAACATTAGCCAAAATTTTCTCCTAAGTGTGGTGCTGATACAAGACTAGATCCTAAGACACTAAGTCCTACTATTTTTCACTCATTTGTCTATCAATTCAACAGCTGCTGCGCAATAAGATCTATCAATGGAACTTGTCCTAGCTTTACGTCATCTGAATGACAACCACAGAGTAAACTAAGTAACTGCTGGGATTACTTATGTACTCAAACCTGATACCCAACTTCTATATGGATATGGCTAACAGTTTAGTTACTGATGACATAGAAGGGGCAGTAATTTATTGCACTGGGAGACAAGTCAGAATGACTGTTTTCTAATGAATACTTTGTTGAGAATATTATATGCAGATGAGAAAACCCATATGCTATCTATTGTGAAAAATGCCAACAGTTCTGTAAAAGGAATATGGGATGGAGTGAGGACATAGTCAGGACAAGAGGGGACATCATCAAGAGAGAATTAGACTTCCAAAGATGGTAGGATGCTACTATAAAGAGATGACCACAATAAGCAAGGATGTAGGAGAGTCTACACATAGTTTATTATGCAGGAGAGGATATTTGAACTAAGTTGTTACAGATAACTCTAAGTTCATCAAGGTAGGCATTATGCTCACTTTCTGATGAGTGTGATTTGAGAAGAGAGTAAGTCTTAGTACAATCATTGTGGAAATTTCTAAATGGACTTTAGAGACAAAAACAAACAAGAAAAAATTAAAAGCAAAGCCGATGAATTGAATCTATTTGGCACAATGTGTAGTCAATCTAGGAAGATCATTACAGAGATGGCTTATCAATAATGCTTATCACTGTCCCAAATCAAAGGTTCAAGTTTAAATAATCATTTAGAAATGGCCCATGTAACTAAAATTACCCCAAACACTCTGAGTATTACGCAATGCTGCATGAAAGTGTTTTGATATTTTACAATATTAAGTTCTTTATGAACACTTTCATCTGTTATCTTTTTATCTGCTTGCATGAATGTTCCACTGTGCAAATAAGTCTCAGTTCTGTGAAAGGCATTAAGCCTCTGAAGCTGAATGCTCTAGGGTGGCATTCAACCTCCCAGAGTAGTAATTTACTAAATACTAGGGTGGGGTACTCTCTGCCTTATCCAAGGAAGTGAACTGGAGCAAAGAATTAGGGGGCTTGTTCATATTCAAAAGAGCTTATTATAGAACTGTGGCAGAAGATCCTGTGAACACAGGGCAAGAGTACTACATAAAAAAGAAAAGTGGGTTTCCTTTTGATAATATATTATTTCCAATTGGCTAATAAAAAGGAAAATGGCATATAAAAACCATGCAATTTTGCTAATTAGATCAGCATGATCTCTGCAGTCTTCTCCAGAAGGATTCAATACTTCAGGCTATTTAAATCCATTTATCCCTTTTTGAAAGGAACTAAATGGGAAGCATACTTTCAATGCTGGATATAGCTTTCTTTTTATCTAGAACAAAGCATTTCTCTCATACTTACCAAACATCTTGTCTTCAAGTAATAGAAATTTATTTTGCATCAGTTTAAGCTGCCCTGTCTGCCAAAATGATCCACGTTCAATTACTTTTAAAATGACTGGAACAACTCAATTCAATTGTGCTCCCCCATCCAGAATTTTTACAGGGAAATTGTTTTAATATTTTGAAAGGCATCCATTAAGATGACTCCACTTAAAGCACTAAGTGGTTTAATGGCATTTTCAGTGCCACACAAAATATTCTAGCCATGAAAAAATACAGCTAATATGTAGGAGCTCGTTAATTTCAAAAGATATGCCCAGCATATAGAAGTCTAGCGCAGCAGCAAGGAAATTTCTAAGTAGTTAGGACATACTCTGTTATTTCTTTTTAAATTTTAATGAAAATGAAGAGGATATATTTATTACTCTAAGCATCTAATTGAGAAATAATCTTATTGGAATAGTACTATTAGAATTGATCTGTAAAAAGCTGCAGCACAGATGTAATATAAAATCTTTGCACACATTTAATGTGTCAAAGAAAACATTTCTTAAATTACTGTGAAGTGCTAAATTAAACATGCACTAGGGTCAGTTTTGTAAGAGTGTGTCATTGAATAGGGGATAATTTCAATAGGCACATAACAAGCAGGTCAGGCTTTTGATGTGTATTATATATTCTATAGACCTTTTACCCCTATCAGTACCTAAAAGGGGCTAAATCATAAGTAATGAAACTAAAGAACTGAAGTGAGATCATAGGTTGGACTCAGAGGAAGTGTCCACCTGAAGCCTCACTTCTAATTTTATAGCTTGCTAGGAACAGAATATTTCCCAGAATACTCATTTACTTTGAAGATAAATAATGCTGCCGACCAGCCTTCATTTGCTTTTCCCAAAGATGCTGTTTCCTTCACATCAAACAATGCTAATAACCAATTCTCCTCAAAGGAAGCATTAAAAGAAACCTTTGATCTATCTTTTGAGTAGAATTATAAGTACATCAGACTGCCACAATGCATGTGTTTATTTACAACTCGCCCCAGTCATATATGTATTCAGTTTCTATTTTTGGTATATTTGAAAATGGACACTGTGAAACTCATAAAGAAAAACAATTAGATAACTTATTTGTCATTCAGTATTTAAACAGGCAGTCATCACAGACTTTGGAAGTAAAATATTATTGGTGCAGACTGTCCTACTTTAGTTTCCCATAAAGAAAAGCAAAACAAACCCTTTTTCAATAAATAACCTTCAAACACTAATATCATGAGGATTTTTAGCTTTTATATTTGTACTTGCATTTGTATTTGTACTGGTACATCATGCATCAAGCCAAAAAGGAAAAAAAAAATTTCCTCCCATGGAGATTCTTCCATTTTCCTGTCTGTGAGACCAAATATGCCAAAAGTGATCTGAGTAAGCAGACCAAAAGGAAAAGATATAAGCGTAAAATTCTGAAAACAAAGTCTCTAAGGAGGAAGAAGTTAGTTCTTACTGTTGAAGTCTGCATATAAATTAAGAAAGAACATCAACATAATTTTCTTCTCTTTCTCTTCGTAATTCCATGCTATATGTGAGAACAAGGTATAACAGGGGGAAGAAGTTTAGACTTAATTAGGTATGGGCCCAAAAACTCAAAACACTCCAGAAGATACAAAAAATAAGATAGTAAAAATGAATGTCTAAAGATGTAATTTTTCCTGGGGCTGGTGATGTGGTGCAGCGGGTTAAAGCCCTGGCCTGAAGCGCCAGCATCCCATATGGGCGCCAGTTCCTGTCCTGGCTGCTCCACTTCCTATCAGCTCTCTGTTATGGCCTGGGAAAGCAGTGGAAGATGGGCCAAGTCCTTGGGCCCCAGCACCCATGTGGGAGACCCGGAGGAAGCTCCTGGCTCCTGGCTTTGGTTGCTGCCATCTGGGGAGTGAACCAGCAGATGGAAGACCTTGCTCTCTGTCTCTACCTCTCTCTGTAACTCTGTTTTTCAAATAAATAAAATAAATCTTTAAAAAAAGATGTAATTGTTTCCTAATCAATGTCAATATTTTTGTAAACTTACAATTATTTAATTAAAATTTTAACTGAAATGTGGATTTTTCCTAAAATGAGGATTTTAGATGTCCTAACTTCCACCACAATATCACAGAGAAAATATGGCTGAGGCAGAGAATGCAGAGACAATTTTAAAATCACTGAGAGTCTACAGGATAGATCTATTGTAGCTGTTTTAAAATATAATATATGAACAGAAAAGCTGAGATACAGTAAGGAAAACTGAAAATATTGCTATTGAAAAGAGTTTCTTAACATGTCAAGGGGTGGGCATACTACAGGGTCAGTGAGACACCAGGAGGAAGCAGGGGGCAGGGAGCAGGGAGAAACACTAATTTTATAATCAGTTTAATGCTGTCTGTTTGACTCTTGAAGATTTCTTCCCTTTCTCTGTTAATTCTCCTGTAAAGGTATTAAATCATTTATCTGTCTTCTCTTGAGTTTCACTGAGTTTCTTTCAAGCAACTCTTTTTACTTCATCATCTGACAATTTAAAAATACCAGTTTCTTTCCGGTTGTTATCTGGCACCTCATTATGTTAGGTGAGGTCATGGTTCTGGATGACTTGCAGGTATATGACATTATCTGTGCTCTGAAGGGTTACATTACGTTTTCCAGTCTTCGTAATTTAGTGTTGTTTGTGGCTGTCCTTCCGGGATTTCTAACCAGTCTGCTCATTTTCTCTGAGCATGTGGACACTTCTGCTATTTTAGCATTAGATAGCACCCTACGTTGAGGTGTGCACCAAGTCTGTGCTTAGTGTGTTAACACTATTTCAGCTGTAGATGATGCCCCAAGCCCAGATTTATCTCAGATTTGCAGTTGGTATATTATTTAGAGTGAGCTGTGGATGTGTCTAATAAGGGATGGTTCATTCCTACAAGCCTTTTCCTAGGGCTGCAGTAGGCAAAGATGCTGCCCTCCCCGACCCTGTCCCCGATCCTGTGGCCACCAACACCATAATGCTGTATCACACCGAGCAACCACAGTCTGAGACTGGCCTAGCATGGGGGCAGCACCAAAGCCCATAGTGCTGTGAGCTGTCTGCTGCTGAAGCAAACTCACAGTTCACGTGACTGACTGCAACCAGCTGGAATATAAACCTAACCAGCTGGGGCCATGCAGCTCCACTTGGCAATGGGATAGGTGCAGAGGCTATATCCTCAGACACTGTCCTGGGTCAGTCAGGAATCATTAAGATATATGGAGTGTTGGGTTTACCCAACAGGCACTGAGTCCCAAGATGCAGTTCCATGGTACCATGCTGACAAAAATTGGGGCAAGAATGATAAAATCAACTGCAACTCTTTGGCTGCCCAGGCTGTCATGAAGCTGGAGCATACCTGGATATCATAGTCATGAGGTCTTGCGTAGTCTTGGGCATATAGTCCAGGCCCAGGAGAGACGGGTGATGATACATGCTTTGACAAGTCCATCCCACCAGGCCATCCATCTCTTCCCACTCCCAGGGTAAGTCTGCAGGCTCTGTCGGCAAGCAGTCCTAGAGATAGAGGCATTTGTGGTTTATTGGGTGCTGTGTCTCACTGCAGTAGCCCTCCAAGGTCGCTCTAAGGCAACGTTCTAAGTTCTTTATCCTACCCTACTCTCTAGCATCTGGAGCTTTGCTCTCCTGTCTGATGGAGGTTGGGGGAGGGTGGTGATGGTCCTTTGGCTACTTGACTAAGGAGGTCCAAAGGTTCAGCCTACAGGGAATGTCAGGTGTCACGAGCCTTAGAGTCCTGTCAGGCAGTTGTTTTTTTTCGAGGTGAGCAAGTTTCTGGATTTCAAGTCTATGGCCTAGACTTAATTTTCTCTCCCTCCCACAAGCAGAAGTTGGGCTGTGGTTCTCCATGCTGCACTACTTGGAGCTAGGGAAGGGGCAACACAGGCAGCTCTCCTTCCTACTGTTTTCAATGCATCTTTTATTCTTATTATACTAAAATGAGGCACTGTGGTTCAGCCATGGCTTCTTAATTCTTGTGCAGGTGACTTGGTGCATGAAGAATTATTCAAGTTAGGGTCTCTGGAGAGAGATGATCATCAGAACATATTACTCAGTGGCCATCTTGCTTCACCTCCACCAGGAGTGGTCGGGAGACACAGGAAGAGCAGTAAGCTCTGAGAAAGATGCTATGGCTTCTTCAGGAAGAAACTAATGAAGCAGAATAAGAAGGTTTAGGAATAAATAGTCCAAAGAGTTTCAATGGGCTGAGTCATACTGGCTGCCTGGGACTTGGCTCTGTGGTAATTAGGTTCATGTGAATAGTGGCCCAGTGAGGCGATGATAAAGAAAATGTTTGGTGGCTGGGTTCTACATTGGTTGATTTGTGTTTGACACAGAGATTCCTGGAGAAGAACTCAGCAGAGGGCAGAGAGAGAGAGAGAGAGAGAGAGAGAGAGTTGCAAGAGGCCAAGGCAAGGTGACTTAAACATGTAACCAAGTCCTCTAAAACAAGAAGTATGCAGCACATGCATACAGGATAGATATTAAAGCATCAAATTTACTGAAGGAAGAAACATAGTTAATGCAATATCTAAGTATACAAGCATAGGGCTTCCCTGAAAGTTAAGTGATACATGCAGCCAGCATGTGCCAAAAACATTAGAATACAGTTCCCTTAAAAAGAATAGCAATTTATGTAATCCAAGTGAGAATTTGGACATTTGCAGGGGCAAAACTGAGTACTTTTTACTAAAATGTAGCTACATAACACTTGGCTAAACATATTCATTTACATGAATTTATCCAGGTAATTGGTTTTACGGATTAATAATGTGTGATATGTTTTACCCCACCACTTGTAAATTGGCATCTCTTTTAAATATCTGATTTACAGAAAAAATACATAAAATTAAGAAATTTAATGAGCCTAAAAGAATTATTAACACAAACATTAAATAATGTGAATATAGACTGTGTAGTGAGGCAGAAGTCTGAATTGCATAACCCATTAGCTTCACCCAAATACACAGGCTTCAGTCCTATGGGAGTGGCCGTGAGTCTTTCAGCTGGATTCATTTTCCCATGCAATCTTCAAGCTTTCTCAGAATGCTTGAATGAACGTTGCATAGGCTGATTTCCTTCACCTCCCAGACTCACACAAAATGTCATTAGTGTCAGAAGCTTGGTCTTAGTAATAGGGAAGAAAATCTACACAGTCCCTTTCCCTAAATTACTAGGGGCCACCATAAGCTTCCCAAAAAGGACTTTTGCATTTCATAATTACTCTTCATCAGAAGCAAATCTATTATTGTGACGTATGAAATGCTAGTAGGAAGAATGGTTTTTAGTCTAGCTGAAAAACACTATTTTTATAATCTCCTTTAAAGTACCCCCAACTCTTGATGTTTGTTTGCATGGAGTCAATCATGTGGTCTTTTTTTTTTTTTTGAGTTTTTTTTTTATTATTTTAAAATTTTATTTAAGGTATGCAAGTTTCATGTGTTTTATATATACAGATTTAGGAGCATAGTGTCTTAATGTTAAACTATAACTCTCCTATTAAATTGTCTTTCCTGGGGCTGGCACTGTGACTCAGCAGGTTAACACCCTGGCCTGAAGCGCTGGCATCCCATATGGGTGCTGGTTCAAGTCCCGGCTGCTCCACTTCTGATCCAGCTCCCTGCTATAGCCTGGGAAAGCAGTAGAAGATGGTCCAAGTGTGTGGGCTCCAGCACCCATGGGGGAGACCCAGAAGAAGCTCCTGGCTTTGGATCAGCGCAGCTCCAGCCATTTTGGCCAACTGGGGAGTGAACCAGCGGATGGAAGATTCTCTCTCTCTCTCTGTAACTCTGACTTTCAAATAAATAAACAAATAAATAAATCTTTAAAAAATGTCTTTCCCTACCTTAGATAGGATCCTAACCTACTAACCCTTGGTCTGCAGAGCATGAATAAAAATATTGATTACTCTATGTTACAGCATTTTTTGAAGACTGAAGAATGCAATGCAGCAGGGGCAAACCAGTAAACATAGTATCTGACACATACTAAGCATTCATGATTTACTTATGTGTCATTGACTATCTAAACAATCTATCCACTTCACACACGATGCTTGGTTATTTTGTTTCTATATCAAATTTACTGCAACATTAATAGTGTAAAAGAAAAGTAAGGAGATAGATAATCCTGAAACCCAGAATGGCAAAAAGATACACAATGTGTTCAGAATTCTTCCTTTCTAGAGAAACATGAACTCCAGACAAGGTAAGGACAATCACCATTTCCTCACCTCATTACTCAATACTTATTAATACTCAATACTCATTAACACGTTGTTATTAACAAGCACAACAAACATTAATGTTGCAAATTATAGCTTGTACAATTCTACATAAAACCAGTAATATTACATATCAGCAGATGGATGTATTATTAATTAATTTATTGATGAAGAACAATAGAGAGAGAGAGAGAGGGACAGAGAAAGAGAAGGATGCTCCGTTTGCTGGTTCACTCCCCAAATGTCCAAGATGGCTGGGACTGGGCTGGGCTGAAACCAACAAGAAACCAGGAATATAATCAATCCACGTTTCTCATGTGGGTGGCAGGAACCCAGCTAGTTGGGCCATGACTGCTGCCTCCCAGGATCTCCATTATCAAGAAGCTCGAGTCACGAGCTCTAGGAATTTATAAAACCTGTATACACCTCAGAATCAGCCCTTAAGGCATGCGGATCCGGCTGAAAAGCCTATGAGACTATTTCAGGCATGGAAAGCCAAGACACTCAGGCCAAAAAAAAACAAAAAACAAAAAAACAAAAAAACTAAATGAAAGATCTCCGTGAGTGAGATCCCAGTGGAAAGAACGGGTCATCAAAGAAGGAGGTACCTTTCTCTGAAGGGAGGAGCAAACCTCCACTTTGACCATGGCCTTATCTAAATATGATCAGAGTCAGTGAATTCAGGGGCTTCCATAGCCTTGGCAGCTCATGACAAGAGCCTAGGGTGATTACTGAGGCCATAAACAAGAGTGTAGTGTCAATTTGTTAAGTCAACAACAGGAGTCACTGTGCACTTACTCCTCATGTAGGATCTTTGTCCTTAGTGTGCTGTACATTGGGATTTAATGCTATAACTAGTACTCAAACAGTATTTTTCACTTTATGTTTCTCTGTGGGAGCAAACTGTTGACATCTTTACTTAATGTATGCTAAACTGATCTTCTGTATATAAAGAGAATCAAAAATGAATCTTGATGTGAATGGAAGGGGAGAGGGAGTGGGAAAGGGGAGGGTTGTGGGTGGGAGGGACGTTATGGGGGGGAAGCCATTGTAATCCATAAGCTGTACTTTGGAGATTTATATTCATTAAATAAAAGTTAAAAAAAAAAAAAAAAACCTGTATACACTGACAGGAGATGCAGGCTTCTTAGTATTAGGGCAAACGCTGCCCTTGTAGCAGCATCACTTTTGAAGTCATGAGGAAACATGACATACATATATGTATACATATACATATATATACATATATATGCTAATGAGCTTGGCCATCCCCAGGAAAGGCAGAGCAATTTCCGCTGACAACTACATAGAAGGAAGCAACCAAATTGCCTCATCTCTGGCAACTCTCCTGCCTCTCTCCAGACTATCCCTGATACTATCTGGATCCCCGACCTATCCTCATGGATGAACGACTGCAGATCTTTTCCAACAATCAGGGCCTCCTTTTACTCCTCCTGGTGTTCTTCATGATGTTACTCTTCCTCGTGCTTCTACTGAAGATCTGTTCCCTGTGATTTGGCTGACCATAGGTCATACTCTCAAGCTTAAGCAGTCTCTTGATTGTTGGCCCTTCCAGGTAGGAGGTGGAGTATGGTTTACCATAAGAGATTTAGCATATGGCTATGACATTAGCGATATCCCATAGGGCAGGCGCTATGTGTCAGAAAGAAGAAGCAGGGGCATGCTGAGCGATCCCGGTGAACACCCCTTCCCAGAACTGCCAGCTATTAGCATAGACATGGTTGAGATTTCACACACACTTCTTTCTTTTAGAAAACAGGAGCTCTAATTGGAACACAGGAAAAAGGTTGAGAATTCAAATTAAGTGTACTGTCCTTGAGGGGTTCACTTTGTTCAAGCAAGGTTATGAATCCCAGCAGTCTTCCAGACAACAGGGGAGCTAAAACTAGGTGGGGAAAACACAGATTTACCAATAATGACTTCATACCAATAAAAAAGAAGTAAAAATTCTTAAGAGTCTTGCAAGTATAAGCATTTCTTCTATAAAAAACAAAACTCAAAACAGTTCTGAGAAGGAATTCTATCAGCCAAATAAAAGTGGTACTCTCAGCCCAAGATCAGGGAGCAAGCATCAAGTTCATGTGTAAGAAAAAATGTGTCTGCTTGACTGTGAGAACTTCAATTATGAAATTTGAAGTTTAAAGTCTTAACAAAGTGCAAAAAATTAGAAAGGCAAAGGTAAAGAATATAATCAAACATAGCTTGATTCTAATAGGATTGTATTGCCTCACACAATCTCATCTACATTGTCTGAAGTGATGATTATTGTTTTTCTCATATACCTACAACTCCAGAGACAGTGAATCCTCTAAATGTGGTACAATTTACATCTCAATAGTGTCACTAAAGGCCCAAGATCTTCTTGGTTCTATGTTATATTATCTTCAGCACTCGCTTAATTTTAAGTTTACTTCTGCTTACTATTATAAGTAAGCACCAAGGGTGATCTAAGTCATGTGTCTTTTTCATCCTTTCCTGTGAACAGTAAAGTCAGAGCAAACCTGTATCCCAATATGTAATATTAATTCTTTCTTCCAATGATATTGGGGTGCCATGGCACACCTACTCACAATAAGACTAGTATTTGCCATCAGAAAGAATGGTATTTGCATAAAAAACTAATAATGTTCAATACTCAAAGCCAGACAGAGCACCCTCAGTGTCAGCAAAAGGAGTGTAGAGTTCTACAGATCACACATAGCTAAGAAGGCAGAAGGTGTAAGGGAATCGAGGAAGTGGAATGGAATTGTTGGTAATCCAACAATTTCTTTCTTTCTTTCTTTCTTTCTTTCTTTCTTTCTTTCTTTCTTTCTTTCTTTCTTTCTTTCTTTCTTTCTTTTTTTTTGACAGGCAGATTTAGACAGTGAGAGAGAGACAGAGAGAAAGGTCTTCCTTTCGTTGGTTCACCCCTAAAATGGGTGCTATGGCCAGTGCTGGGCCAATCCGAAGCCAGGAGCCAGGTGCTTCCACCCAGTCTCCCATGCAGGAGCAGGGCCCAAGCACTTGGGCCATCCTCCACTGCCTTCACTGGTCACAGCAGAGAGCTGGACTGGAAGAGGAGCAAATGGGACAGAATCCGGCGCCCCGACCCAGACTAGAACTCCAGGGTGCCGGCGCCACAGGTGGAGGATTAGCCAAGTGAGCCGCAGCACTGGCCAATGTCTATATTTTTTCTGCCTCTCCATCTTTCAAATAAGTATTCTAAATAAGCATTTTTAAAAAAATTTAAAGATAACTTTTATAATTTTTTCAGTTCCATTAAGATATAGTTAAGAAATGAAAACTGTATATTTACAGTGTAAAAATTAATGTTTTGACATTATATGTACATTGTAAAATGATGAACATAATCAAGTTAATTAATATATCACCTTATGTAGTTGTATTTCATGGTAACAGTGTTAACCCCTGATGTAATGTTGCAACAAAAAATAATTATTAAATATTATCGCCTAATTAAAAGAGAGTAGCAAAGACTCTTAAAGAAGATAAGAGAGTAGAAAGTGCATCCATTTTCTATGAGATATGGATAAAACAGGTGACAGAAAAAAGTAAACAAGAGAATACTGGAAAAAGACTTGCTAGACAAATATCATATTGTAGTCAGGCATGATAGTAATATCATACTTTATTTTACATAAACATATTAAGATATAAAAAAGCTTCACTTTGTAGCAAGAAATGACAAACCCAAAATATGTATGTTATAAATGCATAAACATCAGAAAAGAAAATTGATAGATTCATAAAGCATGTCATAGAAATGCAACAAAAATGATAAAAGATAAAAAGTAATAGTAAGATGTATACTATTATGGTCAGATAATGAGAAATCAAGTAGGTGAAAAATAAGGATTTCAACATAGTATACTCAAAATAAATCAAGGGGCACTAAAATGACATGTGTCTCCACTGCATCAATTTTTATGTTTTTTGTTTTATAATAGTATAAATTATTTGATTACATTCAAAGCTTTATCTATGCTATAATCAGCAAAAGCACTATACTCAGTACCCCAACCCTCTACTCACAGGATTTTCTGTTTATGAAAAATTCTTTTTGTACCCAGGATCATCACATCCTGTCCTTTGAAAATCAGCTTAAACCATAATCAGGGCATTACTTTGAATAGAAGTGGACCATTTTCTTCAACTTTCTAAGGCTTGGAATTTATTTTTTAAATAACGGTATTGAATTTAATATCTCTTAGTTCAAAAATAAATGCCCTAACTTCAGTTTTATGGATTCATCTCTCCCACTCATGCTTCATATGTGAACACATTGAACTTTTGTAGCAAATGGAAAAATTCTGAGATTAAGTCTGACACAAACTTGAATATTTGGTAAAGATTATGAAAAGGGGAAATAGAAAATTGTACCTTTTGCTATATACAATATTATTTTGTGTAATAAATGCTTGAAATATCCCTTCAGCAATATTTTTTTTTTATTTTTTTTTTTTTTTATTTTTTTGACAGGCAGAGTGGACAGTGAGAGAGAGAGACAGAGAGAAAGGTCTTCCTTTGCCGTTGGTTCACCCTCCAATGGCCGCCGCGGCTGGCGCGCTGCGGCCGGCGCACCGCGCTGATCCGATGGCAGGAGCCAGGAGCCAGGTACTTTTCCTGGTCTCCCATGGGGTGCAGGGCCCAAGCACCTGGGCCATCCTCCACTGCACTCCCTGGCCACAGCAGAGGGCTGGCCTGGAAGAGGGGCAACCGGGACAGAATCCGGTGCCCCGACCGGGACTAGAACCCGGTGTGCCGGCGCCGCTAGGCGGAGGATTAGCCTAGTGAGCCGCGGCGCCGGCCCCCTTCAGCAATATTAACAACAGTAACACACAAGCAAACAGACACACACACACACACAAGATCTTTTTACTTACAATATACATAACAGCAGTTTTGAAAGGATACCTAAATTTAAAAAAAAAAAGACAGTTAAACACACTTCCAATAGTAGATTGTGTTTGCAGGTATTTAAACATGCCATATAGCTTTTAGATATTACTAAATATTTCCTCTGCTGCCCATTTCTTCCACTGGTATTTCTTTCAGTTTGTGAGTACAAGTTAAGAAATATGTCTGCATTTAAGCACTTGAAAACAGCCTTGACTGCGTTAGAAAATCATAAGTCAGTATTGATTGTCTAAATGGTAGTAATTCAACAGAAGGAGCAGTATTTTTTTTAAATTCACTTCATAATAGTAATTTGTCATTGTTAGACATTTCTTGAAATGAAGATTAGAGCCTATCAGTTCTTTTGGGATAGTTCCAAATATTGAAAATGAAACGCTTTTATTGTTCAAAAGAAAATTGCCATACCCAAGAGAGGATAACAAAACATGGTGATATGAAAGAAAATCCATATAATTTTGGGGTGTACCACCCAACTTAGAGTGGCAAAGATGTCAGTCATATATTATATAAGCTTATATCTATTTTTGAATTTAATGTGTTTAAGAGATAAAGAATGAGTGACTATCAGAAAAAAAATTATGTACAGAAATAATCATCTAAGAGCAAAATTTGTAAATGAACAAAAATATTCCAGGCATCATTTTTCAGTATATGTATAAAAAATTCTGCAGCATATGGTTAATAGCAATCAGAAGGTATTCAAAATAATATATTAGACATCACTATATTTTGCTAAAAAATAAGTATTATCCATCCTGCTAAGAACTGAGTAAGTACACTGTCAGAGTAACAACTCTGAAATCACTAGTCTATTTTACCAGTGAAATAGATGTCTGTTTTTAAGACGCTTCTTTCTATGAATCACTCCTAAGAAAATTATATCTGTATGATTTCTTCAAATGCTGTGGGATTACACAGCCCCTTCTGAATTAACTTTATTTTGCATATTGGAGTGTTATTTGGGAAATAAACACCTTAATAAATACAGTTAAGAAGGTCATCAGACAGAATAGTGTATAAAAAGAAAATCACAGTTTTACTCATTATTTCAGGAATATCTCACAATTGCAAGCATAGTGTTTTGTGAATAACCCTTTTACTTTAAAAAGCAAGGTACGTTATTATCTTATGTAGAATACAAACAATAAGCCTGAATAAGAATTGATAGAAAGTATACTATTGTAGTGCAAATGAGATTATCTGCTTAGAGACAACATTTCCAGGGGACTCTCTTTCATATCTGGACTTAGAAAGCACTGGTTTGGGAAGAAACTGAATAAACCTATTCATCAAATATAGGACTGCAACAGTGTTATAATTAATACATTACATTATGTCACATATGCTTGAAATCTCTATGTGATTCCATTTAGCCAAATGTTTTCGACCCAGATGTTTGTATGTTTTATTTGTTGACTAAATAAACATTTTATTGGTCATTCTCTGGAAAACGATGGCTACCTTATATGTAAGATAGATATTATGCCTATGTGATTATAATAGGGGCCAGACACCTTTTGACAATCACTTGGAATAATGTAGTTGAGAGGAGGAAAAATTAGGAAAGTATACTGCCAACTCAAGCAAAAATATATAATAAACATTTTATAAAAGACATCACATTTGACAAGTTATCAACTAGTAAATTTCTTAATGAAGTTTAAAACTATCAAAAAAGGATCAGAAGATATCTTACCATCACAAACAGAATATTTATATATCAATCAACTGATAAATAGGTAGCCTCTTGTTTTTGTGACTATGTACTGTTTTTATACACATACGCAAGTTTAAGTGTTATATTTTGATACGACTATCAAAACAATATGTGAAAATGTTTTTATTTTTATCAATTTTCACTGTTTCTGTGTCTATTAATATCTACAGAGTGCCTATGAATATGTAGTGTGTATATATATATACACATATGTAGTGTGTGTATACCATAGTAGATAGTATGTATAGTATTGTATGTATACTATATATAGTATATGGTGTGAATATGTTTGTATCTATAATAAATTCATAAATATATATATATATATACATTTTTATATAGAGTGGGATCTAGTGTTTTTTTTTCAGATTTATTTATTCATTTGAAAGTCAGAGTCACACAGAGAGAGGAGAGGCAGAGAGAGAGAGAGAGGTCTTCCATCCGCTGATTCACTCCCCAAATGGCCACAACGGCCAGAGCTGTGCTGATCCGAAAAAGCCAGGAGTTTCCTCCAGGTCTCCCATGCAGGTGCAACAACCCAAGGACTTGGGTCATCTTTCACTGCTTTCCTAGGTCAAAGCAGAGAGTAAATCGGAAGTGGAGCTGCCGGGACATGAACTAGTGCCCATATGGGATGCTGGCACTGCAGGTGGTGGCTTTACCTGCTAAGTCACAGTGCTGGCCCCATGTATTGATATTTATCAGAATATTTAACACTCTAACATATATATCTTTGTTTTAATTTTTGAACTTGAGTATATTAATTAAAGAGAAAAGTATATATAAAAACGTTTAATCATGTGAAATTAACATTTTGGTGGGTAAAAGTTGATTTTAGGCAAGCCTGAGTTTCGGGACTAAATATATTATTTAATAGGTGTCTTACAATGGTAAAAAAATTTCTTAACCTATTTGTGGGTATGTCTGGAGTTTTTTTTTTTTTTTAAATTAACATAATGAGCCATATATTGAGGAGCACTATGAGAACTGAGTGAGACATGAGCATTTATTTCCTTAGCACAATGTTGACAATGTCACATATTCAGTGACTGTTAGGTTTATTAAGGATATAATTGGCAAGAGTTTAGAAAACAGTTCAGAACAAGAGTTTAGAAAATAAATTGGAACCCAAACTGGAATCTAAAGCAGACTTCAAAACATTAATGAAGGGCTATATTTGGGAATAAGAGAGGGAGGAGATGTACAATTTGAGTCATGCTCAATCGGACTTGCCCCAAATGGTGGAGTTAGAAATGTGCCAGGGGATTCCAATTCAATCCCATCAAGGTGGCATGTACCAATGCCATCTTGCTAGTCAAAGTGATCAATTTCAGTTCACATTTGATCACACTGATAAGTCTAAGAGTCAAAGGGATTACACAAATAAGACTAGTGTCTGCTAATACTAACTGATAGAATCAAAAAGGGAGAGAACAATCCATCATGGGAAACAGGATACACAGCAGACTCATAGAATGGCAGATGTCCTAAACAGCACTCTGGCCTCAGAATCAGCCCTTAAGGCATTTGGGTATGGCTGAAGAGCCCATAAGAGTATTTTAGGCATGGAAAGCCAAGACACTCTGGGGAAAAAAAAAAAAAAAAAACTAAATGAAAGATCTCTTCGAGTGAGATCCCAGTGGAAAGAACGGGTCATCAAAGAAGGAGGTACCTTTCTCTGAAGGGAGGAGAGAACTTCCACTTTGACTATGACCCTATCGGAATACGATAGAAGTCGGCGAACTCAAAAGGCTTCCATAGCCTTGGCAACTCATGACAAGAGCCTAGAGAGATTACTGCCGCCATAAACAAGAGTGTCAACTGTGAAGTCAACAACAGGAGTCACTGTGTACTTACTTCTCATGTGGGATCTGTCCTTAATGTGTTTTCCAATGTGAATTAATGCTATAACTAGTACTGAAACAGTATTTTACACTTTGTGTTTCTGTGTGGGTGCAAACTGATGAAATCTTTACTTAATATATACTAAATTGATCTTCTGTATATAAAGAGAATTGAAAATGAATCTTGATGTGAATGGAATGGGAGAGGGAGCAGGAGATGGGAGGGGTGCAAGTGGGAGGGAAATTATGGGGGGGGGGAGCCATTGTAATCCATAAACTGTACTTTGGAAATTTATATTTACTAAATAAAAAAATAATAGTTTTAATTGTTAAATTAAAAAACAAACAAACAAACAAACAAAAAAAAAAAACCCTAAGCTCTCTGGAAAACAAATTGCAGCCTCATGAAGCAATAATTCTATAACTGGATATGAAATGTCCACAAATTTTTTCTGTAATGCACTCATAGAAAATTCTATTATTTGCACATGATACTAGAGTTTGCAGATAAAGCTATCTATGCCACATTTCTAAGCAAGTTGAATAGTTCTTACACATACTACTCAGAGAATCATCATGCTATTTCCCTTTAGCCTAAAATGTCTGGGTTCCGGGGAGAGAACATCAACCTTACTTGGCACTCAGCAACAGGCCAAGAGGACAGGAACAGACAACTAGCTTCCACATTTGCATCTCCTTATTTTTCAGGACTACAATTCAATCATGAGAAGGGGGTCAAAGAACATGTTGTATTCTAACCAATTATGCTCGTCATTTCTCTAGCAAGAAAAGGAAGTGGAAGTGTGGAATGAGTACAATGGTGCAAATATGGGAATAATTGTCCTTTCTCTTATAAGCAGAAAAAAGTATGATAATCTTTATCGAGAGCATCACCATGCTCATGCTGCCTTCCATATCTTGCACGCATCAGAATAGAAATGTGGTAAATAATTATTTACTGCTTTTAGCATTCCCAGTCTATGGTATTCTTTTCAGCAGCCTGGACTAGAACATTCTTAAAGCACAATATCAAATCTCTTTTCTACTTAACAAAATCCTTTACTTTTGTAGACTTTTTTCTGCCATAAAAGTTATCCAATGAAAATAGTTAATACTAATTATTCTAATAGCTAATTAATCTAATGTTCACTATTTGTAAATATATATACTTGGATAAGTTCACAAGTTATAACTGTCTGTAAAGTTTGATTCTTTACATACATTACATAGCTGGGAAAACTGAATTTCCACATGCAGAAGCATGAAGCAAGACCACTACCTTACACCTTACACAAAAATCCACTCAACGTGGATTAAAGATCTAAATCTATGACCCAACACCATCAAATTATTAGAGAACAGTGGAGAAACCCTGCAAGATATAGGCACAGGCAAAGACTTCTTGGAAAAGACCCCAGAGGCACAGGAAGTCAAAGCCAAAATTAACAATTGGGATTGCATCAAATTGAGAAGTTTCTGTACTGCAAAAGAAACAGTGATGAAAGTAAAGAGGCAACCGACACAATGGGAAAAAAATATTCTCAAACTATGCAACTGAAAAAGGTTTGATAACCAGAATCTACAAAGAAATCAAGAAACTCCACAACATCAAAACAAACAACCCACTTAAGAGATGGGTCAAAGGCCTCAATAGACAGTCAGAAAGTGAAGAGGCAACCGACAGAATAGGAAAAAATATTTGCAAACTATGCAACAGATGAAGGATTAATAACCAGAATCTACAAAGATATCAAGAAACTCCACAACAACAAAACAAACAACCCACTTAAGAGATGGGCCAAGGACCTCAATAGACATTTTTCAAAAGAGGAAATCCAAATGGCCAACAGACACATGAAAAGATGTTCAGGATCACTAGCAATCAGGGAAATGCAAATCAAAACCACAATGAGGTTTCACCTCACCCCAGTTAGAATGGCTCACATTCAGAAATCCTCCAACAACAGATGCTGGTAATAATGTGGGGAAAAAGGGACACTAACCCACTGTTGGTCGGAATGCAAACTGGTAAAGCCACTATGGAAGTCAGTTTGGAGGTTCCTCAGAAACCTGAATATAACCCTACCATTCAACCCAGCAATCCCACTACTTGGAATTTACCCAAAGGAAATTAAATCGGCAAATAAAAGAGCTGTCTGCACATTAATGTTTATTGCAGCACAATTCACAATAGCCAAGACCTGGAACCAACCTAAATGTCCATCAACAGTAGACTGGATAAAGAAATTATGAGTCATGTACTCTATAAAATACCATACAGCAGTAAAAACAATGAAATCTGGTCATTTGCAACAAAATGGAGGAATCTGGAAAACATCATGCTGAGTGAACTAAGCCAGTCCCAAAGGGACAAATATCATATGTTCTCCCTGATGGGCGACAACTAACTGAGCACCAAAGGGGAAACCTGTTGAAGTGAAATGGACACTATGAAAAACAGTGACTTGATCGGCCTTTGTCCTGACTGTTGATGAACAACTTAATACTTTATACCTTTCAGTATTTTTTTTTGTTCTACTTCATACTATTGGTTGAACTCTGTAAGTAACACACAATTATTCTTAGGTGGTTAAATTTAACTGAAAAGTGATCACCCTTAAATATAAGAGTGGGAAGAAGAGAGGGAGGAGATATACAGTTTGGGACATACTCAATCGGACTTGCCAAAAACGGTAGAGTTAGAAACATGCCAGGGGATTCCAATTCAGTCCCATCAAGGTGGCATGTACCAATGCCATCTCACTAGTCAAATTGATCAGTTTCAGTTTGCAATTGATCATAATGATAGGTCTAAGAGTCAAGGGAGCACACAAACAAGACTAGTGTCTGCTAATACTAACTGATAGAATTAAAAAGGAGAGAACAATCCAACATGGGAAGCAGGATACACAGCAGACTCATAGAATGGTAGATGTCCTAAACAGTACTCTGGCCTCAGAATCAGCCCTTAAGGCATTCGGATATGGGTGAAGAGCCCATGAGAATATTTCAGGCATGGAAAGCCAAGACACTCTGGAAAAAAAAAAGAAGACCTAAATGAAAGATCTCTTCGAGTGAGATCCCAGTGGAAAGAACGGGTCATCAAAGAGGAGGTACCTTTCTCTGAAGGGAGAACTTCCACTTTGACTATGACCCTATCGGAATAAGACAGAAGTCGGCGAACTCAAAAGGCTTCCATAGCCTTGGCAACTCATGACAAGAGCCTAGAGAGATTACTGCCGCCATAAACAAGAGTGTCAACTGTGAAGTCAACAACAGGAGTCACTGTACACTTACTCCCCATGTAGGATCTCTGTCCTTACCGTGTTGTACTATGTGAATTAATGTTATAACTAGTACTCAAACAGTACTTTACACTTTGTGTTTCTGTGTGAGGGAAAACTGTTGAAATCTTTACTTAATGTATACTAAAGTGATCTTCTATATATAAAGAGAATTGAAAATGAATCTTGATGTGAACAGAATAGGAGAGGGAGTGGGAGATGGGAGGGTTGGGGTGGGAGGGAAATTATGGGGGGGTAGCCACTGTAATCCAAAGGCTGCACTTTGGAAATTTATATTTATTAAATAAAAGTTTAAAAAACAAATAAATATACTACCTAATGTAACTTTGAAAATGCCATGCCATGTTAAAGATACAGGAAAAAGCATGGATGAGTTAGACAAGTTAAAATCAAGTTAGTTTACACAAAAATCCACTCAACATGGATTAAAGATCTGTATCTATGACCTGACACCATAAAATTAATTGAAAACATTCGGAAACCCTTCAAGACATTGGCACCAGCAAAGAATTCCTGGAAAAGACCCCAGGGGCACAGGCAGCCAAAGCCAAAATTAACAAATTGGATTACTTCAAATTGAGAAGCTCTGTACAACAAAAGAAACCATCAGAAAAGTGAAGAGGCAACAAACAGAATGTTAGAAATTATTTGCAAACGATGCAACTGATAAGGGATTAATAAACAGAATCTACAAAGAGATCAAGAAACTCCACCACAACAAAACAAACAACCCAGTTAAGAGATGGGCAAAGGACTTAAACAGATATTTTTCAAAAGAGAAAATCCAAATGGTCAACAGACACATGAAAAGATGTTCAGTATCATTAGCTGTCAGGGAAATGCAAATCAAAGTCACAATGAGATTTCTCCTCACCCCAGTTAGAATGGCCCTCATATAGAAATCAACAAACAACAAATGTGGAGAGGATGAGGGGGAAAAGGCACCCTAATCCACTCTTGGTGGGAATATAAACTGGTAAAACCACTATGGAAGACAGTATGTTGATACCTCAAAAATCTGAATATAGACCTACCATATGACCCACCCATCCCACTCCAGGGAATTTATGCAAGGGAAATGAAATTAATAAACAAAAGAGCTGTCTGTACCTCCATGTTTGTTGCAGCTCAATGCACAACAGCTAAGACATGGAATCAACCTAAATGTCCATCACCAGAATACTGGATAAAGAAATGATGGGATATGCATACTATGGCATACTACACAGCAGTAAAAAAAATGAAATCCAGTCATGTGCAACAAAATGGATCAATCTGAAAAAATTTGTACTTAGTCAAATAAGCCAGACCTAAAGAGACAAATACCATAATAGTGTACCTAAAATTAAAGCTGTAAAAGTGAAATTGACACTTTGAGAAACATGACTTGAACAGCCCTCATCTTGATTGTCAAGGGACAGTTTTTTTTATTTTTCATTTTCTCTTTTTTTTTCCTTCATACTATATGTTGAAGTCTTAACTCTAACATAGAATTAATCATATGTATATAAAGTCAATTGAAGATAGATCCCAGTAAAAAATAAGAGGGGGAATAAGAGAGAGAGAAGGAAGTTTGTAACTGTAAAGCTGTATAGTTCTGCATATAGTCCTATAGACTTACTTACTTCTATAGTTAAAACACTTGCCATGGGACTCCAGTCCCATTAAAATTGGTGGTAAAAATGCCATCTTAATTGTTAAAGTTATCATATTAAGTGTTAAAGCAAACATATAGACAGGATTAAGTGTTAACGAAATCATCTAAATACATCAATTTCCTGGTAACAATAATAGACAGAATTAAAAAGGAGGGAATGACCAACATGGAACGCAGTCCACAGAGAAGGCTCCTAGAATGACAATGGCTATAAATGACACTCTGACCTCAGAATCAACTCTTAAGGCTTCCTTGTCTGACTGAAAGGCCTGTGAGAGCATTTCAGGCATGGAAAGCCAAGACATTGTGGCAAAAAATGTCCTACATGAAGGATCTCTGTGAGTGAGACCCCAGTGCAAAGAAGGGGTCATCACTGAAGGATGTACTTTTCTCTGAAGGGAGGAAAGAACTTCCACTTTGCTTATGGCCTTGTCCAAATACTGATGGAGTCTGTGGTCACAAAAGGCTTCCTTAGCCTTGGCAGCTCATGGCAAGAATGTTCACTGATGTCATAATAAAGAGTGTTAATTGTTAAATGAACAACAGAAATCACTGTGCACTTATTCCCCATGTGGGACCTCTGTCCTTAATGAGTTGTACTATGAGAATTAACTGCTAAACTTGTTCTCAAACTGTACTTTATATGCTCTGTGTGGGGGGAGAGGTGCAAAATGTTGAAATATGTACTTATTATAGAGTTGATCCTCTGTATATAAAGTTAAAATAAAAATGAATCATAATGATGAGGGGGATGGGAGAGGGAATAGGAGGTGGGACAGGAGTCAGGGTGGGAGGGTGGGTATGGGGGAAAGAACCACTATATTCCTAAAATTGTATCTACGAAATATGCATTCATTAAATAAAAGCTTAAAAAATCAAGTCAGTGAGTTATGTGACAAAGTTAACTTTCAGATCTAACTCAAAACCCATGTCACTGATAAACATACTCTATGACACTTCAATCTTTGTCTTTTTTTTTATAGAAATGAATTTGGAACATTAAGATTCGTGAGCATACCTTTGCTGGAACATATAAAAATAGCAAAAAGATATAGACACATCAAAGATATCTTTTAAAAGTTCGTTGTCACATAACATCTTCTTTAAATAAGCAAGTTTCTGCCTGGAATAGTGTGAATTTAACTACGGGGAAAAACACAAAATATTCAATCGTCGTTTTTTTTTATAACCCATCAAAGTGGTATTGTTGGGTCTCATGAATTAATCTCAAGCAGATAATTAGTTTTATCAATCAATACTTTCACAGTTTCTTTAAAAATAAGGTATTTTTCAATGCATCTCTGTTTGAGAGGGAAAAGATTAATAATTAGATATGGTCAAAGGCATCCAAGTAATCATCAAGCATTTTTCTCTTTTGAATTTCCCTCTGCGATACCATTTTTTTTTTTACTTTTTAAGGCATATTATTTTAAGTTATTTCATCATCTGTAATTTGCTTACTGCATTTTTACAAATAAATTTACAATGCTGAATTAAACTGAATGTTGCCCAACTGCTTTCTTTTTTTAAAATTTATTTATTTATATATTTGAAAAGCAGCAACACACACACACACACACACAGAGATAGTGAAAAAGAGAGAGAAAGAGAGTGAGAGAGAGAGAGGGAGAGAGACAGATCTCCCATTCACTGGTTCACCCCCCAAATGTCCTTAGCAGCCAGGTCTGTGTTGGGTCAAAGTCAGGCTTCAGGAACTCCTTCCTGTTCACCCCCATGGGTGCCATGGGTCCAAGTCTTTGGGTCATCTTCTGCCGCCTTCCAAGATGCATTAGCAGGAAGCTGGATGGGAATCGGAATAGCCAGTACTCGAACAGACACTCCAATTATGGGATGCTACTGTCACAAACGGCAGCTTAAACCACTGCACTGTTATATGCTTGCCTCTTAACTATTTTCTTAGTGACTAAGGAGAACTATTATGTTACTATTAAGTATTATAAAAATACCAAATTGGATGGCATTGGGGCTACTTATTAATAAATTAAGAACATTTTGAAAATGTATATTTAACTTTGTTGAGGATTTTCAATTATTTCTATTTCTAGTGGACTTAAAATAATTATTATTTCATTTCCAGTTGCTTATGCAATAGAAATCAAGCTTTATTTCCACTATCATCTTCTCAGAAGATTAGCTAGAATTAGACTTTTGGCCCCCCAAATGAATTGTTTGGATATAAGAAGACATTATTTATCATTTACCATTACCGCAAAATCTTCCAATTCCTTTTACAAAAAAAAATGTCCCAATGCTTTAATATTATGCCTTCTGCCTGTAGGGCTTTGTATACAGATGATGGCTGGGAGCAGGGATGGGGGACTCCTGAGAACTTTACCACTTTAGCTCATCATAAGAGAAAGACAAAGTGACTCAACACATGCACAAACGCTATGCCTTTTTCTAACTCCTGCTTATCCACTGACTGGCCAGTCATTTTATTGTATTCTTGCAGGGACTTATTGCTAAGAATTAACTTATAAATTGTGTGAAGGGAGTAAAACTTGGCTTTTAAGGACATAATACTACACTTCCTTAAACTTCAAGATGGACTCCATGTAGATAACAGGAATTACAGCTTACAAATAATAGCTGCTCCTGTGTCATGTAATAGGGCCTACCAATGCAAATATGAAAACAAAAGCAAAATGCGTAAAATTTGGCATCTTTGGCATTGTCACATCCACTTTTTCCAATGGAAATAATAAACAGGATCACCAATAAGTTTATAAGATAAATTATATTCATGAGGTACTTAAGTCCATTTTGTCTGTCTTCTGAAAATTGTGTTATTCAAATCACAAACCAGGCTTCCCCATTGTTTTATCATTTTATTTTTAAGAAAAACTAAATCATTTACTATAGCATTGTTACCAGCACTGTGAATGTCTCAACTAATGCACTCAATCACACCATTTCAGTTATTTCTTTTTAATTCTTAATATATGGTAGTATTTGAATAAATCTGAAATCTCTCTGACTTTACTAATTTAATATATGAAAGCCATTTCCACTAAAATCATGTTACATCATTTAGTATATTTCCCCTTGTTATTGAATTACTGGATAAAAATGGGTCTACAGACATGGTTGACTAGGACTGAAGAAATATATATACAAAGTCAAATTTCTGTGGCTTTGTCTAAAGCAATGACTTACTTAACAGTAATGTTGTTCGTAAGACTTTATGCCCTTTATGCCTTTTTGGAGTGGTCACCGAGCCATGGAGCAGTTCTGACGAGGGGATTCTTGTTGGCAGCCATCTGAAGAGATGTAAGGAGTAGGCCAGTGCTTCAAGTTTCTACCCAGGCACAACAGCGAAACTGCATCAGCCTTGTAAAGGTTCTGGAACATCGAGAGTCCAGCACTACAGCATGGGGTCTTCTGAAGAGTTACGGGAGCCACAGCACTAATATAGAACCAATAAATCCAAAGTCACTAGACAGAGCCAGTGTGAGACTGCATGTTCTGGCAGTGACCAGAAGCAGCAGTGGCCGCGACGCGATAAGAAAGGAAGCTAGGAGAGACGGTCAAAAGAGATCTGTTCAGTAGCACACGTGCCACACAGCCTCTGGAACTCTCAGTAGCAATTACGAGGCACATTTTCAGGAAACTAATTACCAGCAAATAGATACACAGGAGTTTGATGTCTTAGAAAAAACAGAAAGGAAGCAGTTGATCCCATTTTCCTTGTCAACAGTATAATTTACTTTGTTCAGATTTTTCCCCCAAGGTAAGCACCATATTACAAACAACTTTGCAAACCTGTCTTATTTAAAGACTGACTTAGAAGTATGGAGTAAAAGGTAAACAGAGGCAATTTATCAACACCATCTGAAGGGTTATTAAAATACAGAATTGCAGGGCTCACATCAGACCTGGTGAACAATGACCACTGGAAATAGAAAACAGAAATCTTTTATTTTAAGTCTTCATACTGGTTTTTGGTGGCCAGTCTCATTCCTACCTATTAACTGTTAAAAACTTTAATAACATTAATTATTCAAATAGAAAAATACCTGGATCACATATAATCTATTATTTTACTGTTTATTTCCAATGTCCAAGGAACATTAAGTGCAGATTAATTTTGATCACTCAACTTACCATAAGTGTAAAAACTATTTATAGGGGCCGGCGCCATGGCGCACTAGGTTAATCCTCCTAGGCATTGGCATTGGCATTGGCATCCCATATGGGCACCGGGTTCTGGTCCCAGTTGCTCCTCTTCTAGTCCCGCCCTCTGCTGTGGCCTGGGAGGACAGTGGAGGATGGCCAAGGTGCTTGTGCCCCTGCACCCTCATGAGGAACCAGGAAGAGGAACCTGGCTCCTGGCTTCAGATCAGCGTGGCTCTGGCCGTTGCAGCCATTTAGGGGGTGAACCATTGGATGGAAGAACTTTCTCTCTGTCTCTCTCTCACTGTCTGTAACTCTACCTATCAAATAAATAAATAAATAAATAAACTATTTATGTATGATTTTGTACCAGACAAGAAGAGTGGGGACTGTGTTACAACTGGTAAAGTTGCTGTTTGCTACACCATATTCTGTTTTGGAGTACCTTGTTCAAGTCCTAGATTGGCTTGTGATTCCAGATTCCTGCTAATGAGCATCCTAAGAAACAGTAGGTAATGGCTGAAGTAATTGAGTTCCTGCCACCCACATGAGAGATCTGGATGAAGTACTGGGCTCCTGGCTTTTTACTAGTTCAGCCCCAGCTGTTGCAGACATTTGAGGAGTGAACCAGCAAATGGAAGATCTTTCTTTCTGTCTCTCTGTTACCCTGCCTTTCAAATAAATAAACGTTTTTAAATAATAATATAATATGGAAATGTTATAAATGCATCAAAACATCACAGATAGTATTGATGGTGCAATTAGAATGAGGTGAAAAATTGATCAATAAAATCCAATTCATATAGAGGAATATATCCTATATTTATCAGAGATATTATTCTTCATTTATTGAAGTTCTTATTGAAAATGTACTTTATAAATAATAAGGCAGTATGAAAGGTTAAGATAAAAAAGTGCTCTTCAAACTTCTGTGCAAATTTCAATAAAAGGCCTACTAGAGAAACATAGATTGAACACTCAGCTAAAGATAGTTGCTTGGAATAAATAGAATAGATTAAACAATTTTTGTTTTATTTAAGAATGGAAGCATGATTTCTGATTTTATCAGAGTGAAACAAACATACTATCAGCACAGTTACACTATTTTGGAAAAAAGGATATTCTTCAGTAACTGTCTTTATCAACTAAAATAGTAATACTTTTATAATTAACTATTTTGAGATATATAGCTAGTATAAGGAATTACTACTTTAAAATTTTACTTATTTAATTGAGAGACAGAGATCAAGTGCCAGACAGGGAGAGCTCCTGTCTGCTCATTCACCCCTCAAATGCATGCATGGCCAGGACTGAGTTAGGCTAAGGCGGTAACCAGAAACTGAATCCAGGTCTCCCTCATGAATGACAGAAACCCTGACACTTAAGCCATCATCTGATGCCTCTCAGGGTCTGCATTTGCAGGAAGCCAGGATCAGGAAATGGAGCCTGGAATTGAAACTAGGCACTGTGATAAGGAATGCAAATATCTTCACCAGCTAGGTCAAAGGCTTGCCTCAGAAATCATTGCTTAGGGGCGAGCATTGGGGCATAATGGATTAAGCAGCTGACTACAATGCTGGCATTCCACATGGGTGCTGGTTCCAATCCTGGCTGCTATACTTCCAATCCGGCTTCCTGCTAATTTGCCTGGGAGAGCAGTGGAAGATGGCCCAAGTTCTTGGGCCCCTGTACCAACATGGGAGACCCAGAAGAAGCTCCTGGTTCCTGTCTTTGTCCTGGCCCAACCCTGGCCTTGGCAGGCCATTTGGGGAATGAACAGCAAACAGAAGATCTCTCTCTCTCTCTCTCTCTCTCTCTCTCTCTCCCTCTCTCTCTCCCTCTCTCATTGTAACTCTGCCTTTCAAAAATAAATGTCAAATAAAAAACAATTCATTGCTTTCAGCCTTTGGACATTATTTCCTCACACAACAATTTCTGAAAATTTTAATTCTGAACAGGAGGAGGAAAGTACATTTTAGATGATATGAAATAAACCTGAGACCTCTAGGTTCATGGAAAATTCAACCAGATTTTTCATGAAGCACAGCCATGAACCTGGAGGTAAATGAAAATAACCTTATTTTTTTCTGGACACATCCACTGCAAACTCAAGCAAGATCTTAGATGATGGAAAGGTTAAGAAAGCAGCATGGGTACTAAGCAAGGAGATTCGATTCTATTACCAGTAGATTGTTAAAATATTTGGACAAATGCATTTTACTCTACACAAACACCAGTCAGACTCAGTAGATTATGAATCACTATTTAAGTCTAAGTACCACATAGCTAAATATGATGAAGATGTTAAAAATGCTTTCTTAGTGATAAAAAATTAAATAAACATAAGAAATGAAAACACTTTAAATATTTTTGCTAAGATTTAAAGAATGAGAAAATTAAAGAGGTGGTACAAATAGACATTAACTTATAGACTTATAATAATATATTATCATTTCATTTAATTTACACATCATGAGCCAAACTATGCCCTCCTAATTGGATATAAATAAAGTTAAAAATAAAGTGTGACATGATTAACTTGTAAAATGAATATGTGTTTTTAAATAATCCTATATAATGTTTAAACACTTTACTATATTTACAAATATTTCCTTTCAGAAAGAAAGGTAATTTTGCTCAATTATCATTTAGCTAGTAGGAAAAATACAATATTTTTACTCAATTTGTAATTTTTTTATCAGATCAGTGGCATACCTTTATTTCAAATATATAAACTTACTTCAATACTACAATCTTCCTAAAAAAATCACAAATGATTAAGTCAACTCACTGTGATTTTCCTCCTATGATTACTCTGAATTTTAAATTTGCAAGTGCTAATATATTTCAAGTATTTTTTTTGACAGGCAGAGTGGACAGTGAGAGAGACAGACAGAAAGAAATGTCTTCCTTTTTCCATTGGTTCCTATTTTAACCTATTTTTTTTTTAAAAATAGATACCTGGCAAGACTTTTTATTTTACATATTTCTCTTTATGTTCTGTTCAAGGAAAAGAAGTACAAAGTTAATGAACCTCCATTTCAATATTGTCATTACAATCAGGAATATCCTCACTCAGTATGCATGCTGTTTTTCCATTCTGCAGAGTGAACATTTTAAAGTTGTTAATTTGTTAGTTACCCTCTTTCATTTCATTGCATTTTGTTTTCCTTATCATAGGACATCAAACACTCATAGGCATACATATGTTTCATTTTGTCCCCTTTAGATTTCCCACATCCATGTGGCAATGTTCCGTGTTCATCAGCAATTTTTCTCAAGAAAACTCCATCAATCTTGTTCACTCATGAATAAAATTTGTATCTGATCAAAAATGCATAAATCAGCAATCATATCAGATGACTTCCTCATAAAAAATATCTCCACTGAGGTAGATGTTTGACATAGCATTTGAGACACCCAGACCTTGTTTCAGAGTGCCTGGGTTCAAGTCCCAGCTCTGTACTGACACTGGGTTTCCCTAACATGCACCCTGGGGGACAGCAGGTGATGGCTTAAGTGATTGGGCTCCTGTCACTCACATGGGAGACCTGGATTGAATTCCTGGCTTCCACCTTAGGCTTGGTCCAGCACTGGCTATTGCTGGCATTAGGGGAGTGAAACAGCTAGGTGGGAGCTCTTTCTATCTGCCTTTCTCATTCCCTCTCAAAGAAATATATAAATAAAACTGAAAATATATTCGCCACAACTGTTAAAATTCTAAGAAGGTTTAGAACTGAAAAACATTTTGAAATGGAAAAGTTGAAATAGTGGTCAAATTATTTGGCTTTCTGGGGATGTTCAATACTTTAGATTGTTTGCATTAAGCATTACAATGTACTAATACTATAGATCTGTAATGTCAGCCTTTTGTGTTTATCTTGTTGTATGGTAATTCCCAACACATAGCACCTCACAATAAATGAAGGTTAAATAATCTGAACATAAACTATCAGTAATGAAAACTAAAAATTTAATGCCAGTAATAATTGAAGGTAAAGTCAATTGCATCCAATAATCTAATATAACCACAGGAGTAAAAAACATACCATTCAGACTCAAGTGCTATTCATGATGTTTGTATCATGAGGTTAGCTTGTGGGTCACGTGAGAATTTTGCCATCTACAATGTCTCCTGTAGGACAATAAGCATATTATTATCATGTAATATTACATTAAGTATTAATCTCTTCTATAGTGCCTGATAGGAAATATTCAATAAAAACTATCATTTGTAAACACATTAAAGATGGCAAATCAGGAGTCAGTGCTGTGGCGTAGCGGGTAAAGCAGCCACTGCAGAGCTGGTATCCCATATGGGTGCCAGTTCAAGTCCTGGCTGTTCCACTTCTGATCCAGCTCTATGCTGTGGCTTGGGAAAGCAGTAGAGGATGGCCCAAAGTCCATGGGTCCCTGCACCCTCGTGGGAGACCTGGAGGAGGTTCCTGGCTCCTGGCTTCAGATCCGCTCAGCCAATTGGGGAGTGAACCAGAGGATGGAAGACCTGTCTCTCTCTCTGCCTCTCTCTCTCTCTCTCTCTCTCTCTCTGCCTCTCCTTCTCTCTCTAACTCTGACTTTCAAGTAAATAAAATAAATCTAAATCTAAAAAAAAGATGGCAAATCAGTCTTTCAATATTTAAGACACTTAAGCTTGCTTTCTTAAAGACTCAATTTTATATAAATGTCATTAACCAGAAAAGCATGAAGTAAGTTTGTTTACACACATATTTACATCAAATTCTGTTCTAAGGAATTCAGGTGTAGTCCCTGCTGTAAGAGCTCACAGCAGTGTACATATGAGAGAACGGTTTGTTGACTACAAATTACAGGCTACTAAACAGTTGAGCCCCAGGTGCTCAATCTGTGACAGAATCCTTAGATGCCTTTCTGGGGTTCCATCTTTCATGGAGGCTTTATTTATAAAATTTGGACATTTGTTTCCATTTGCTTGTTTGTTTTTACTTCCTGGTGTTCTTACTTTTATATATATCATTTGTTTGAAAGAGATAGAGACAGACAGGCAAAGAGAGTTCTTCCACTACTTAGTTCATTCTCCAAATGCTTCCAACAACTGAGTTTGGACCAGGCCAAAGCCAGGAACCTCTAACTCAGTTTGGATCTTCCACCTGGGTTATCAAGGGCCCACTACTTGAGCCATAATCTGTTGCCCTTCAGGGTGTGTATCAGCAGGAATTTGGAATCCAAAGGGGAGCCAGGATTCAAACACAAGCATTCAAATGTGGTGTTCTTTCCTGAACTAAAAACCCTGAAGATCAAGACTCAAATTTGTCAAATCATGAGACATATAAGACAGATAATAAACTGTCAGTGATATGTAATGAAAAAGACTTTCCCTCTTGAAGCAATCAAGATAGAGTTTGACAAAGTCTTCAGACCACAAGTGTTTGCTTATAAAATCAGAAAACTTTTCATTATATCCCAGTTACCTTACTAGCCTAATATCTACAATCCAAATACATTTTAAGCCAACAGATAAAATTATATGGAAACTATAACTTTCAACATGGTGAAAAATATCATACTAAAAGATGGTAATACATTGGATGGGGCTAATTGTAGTCACCCTATTATCCTTATTCCCTGAAACAAAAATATAAGGACGGTTTCTCAAAGTAGTATTTTTTTATTTAGCCTTAGCAAATTAAATTTTTAGAAAGCAGTGAAAGAGTCTTCAGCTCAAAGTTAAAAAGAAGGAAATCTCCCAATTGTTGGTTCACTTCCCAAATGGTCGTAACAGTTGAGGCTGGGCCAGGTCAAAGCCAAGACTGGCGAACTCCATCCAGGTCTCCAACAAGGGTGACAGGGGCCCAAGCACTCAGATCATCATTTAATACCTTCCCATGCTCATTAACAGGAAACTGAACAGAAGCCGGATATGGGATACTGGCTTTGCAAACAGCAACTTAACTAGCTTTGCCAGAACTTCAGCTCCTAATGTTCACTTGAAAAGCAAAGCGTGAAGAACTCTGCAGACTTCTAATGAGCCAACTTCATTTCATCTCCTGTGCAGTGTACAGAAAAGCCCTCAGGTTTTCTTAAAGCAATTCAGAAGTGAACACAATGTTATTTTATATAAATTAATTTACACCAAATGTTTGAAAGAAAGTTGAAACCAAGAAATGTATAATGGCTTATTTAAAAGCATGTAAGAAATTACATGCTGAGATTAACTCATTATAACAGTGTTACTTCTGCTAGACCAGGGTCTTTCCAGTGATGAGGTATAAAGTTAGCAGTTCCTCAAGAATGTATTAGAGTTTGTTACCGTAGAAAATTCACTAATGGACTAGGTCTTTGTTATCTTTATGTTGTTGGAAAATTTATTTTTCAGGTTGTTAAATTGTGAAGTGGAAAAAGCATTAAACCTGAGAGCTGGTTGCTACACTAGGTCACCATGTCAACTCTTCCCTTAAACCTTCCACTGCAGAATTTCCACAGCAAAGGGAGGCAGCTCTTCAAGACTAGTTCTAAGTCTCCCTAAGGGCTGCTCCCACCTTTCCTCCTGGGCGCACAGAGACCATTACTTCTGATCCAGCTTCTCTCTGCCCTTTTGTTTCCTATTTTCAAATTACATTTTCTTCTTCATGCTCTTTTGCAGAACATGTATTTCCAAGTGTATTAGGGCTATCAAAAATTGAAAAATGTATACTTTCGTATTTCTGAAAGAAATTTGAAGGAATCTGGTTTTGTCATGATATAAATAAGAAACTTTCTATGAAGAAATGCAGCTAATTTCATTTTTGAGTAAAGAAGTACATAAATAATTGAATATTTAATAGATAAGATGCAACAACTAAAATGTAGGACATTACAGTGTATATATTTGTCTATATATATATTTCTCAGTGACTTTAAGTGGTATACATTTTGATTTATTAAAATGAGTCATTTAAATAATTGAAACGTAGCCCTTTCCTAAATTAATTATTCCTTTATCAACTATTAATTATGCCAGACCCTATGTTGCATGCTGCTAATAAAATATTAGAAAAAGCAGGCATATTCTCCAGCTTCATGGAATATACCATCTAGTGAAGAAACAGGCAAAAGCCTAACAATCAGACAGGCAAATGTGTACTTTAAAAAGATGAGAAGACTGAGAAGACAGTGTACTACAATCTCCTGCGCCCTTGGGATATGACCTAGGTTGCAAGTACCAGTAAGGTTATTTGCAATAGGAGCCTCTGATCTGATTTATGAAGCATGGATAAGTAGTGTTGAACTAGGTGTATGTCTGTGCTTCGGAGGACAGAGTGAGACAAATCCAGAAAGGAAACTCTAGATTCCAGGTCATATAGAAGGTGCAAAGACCATGGGGCTAGGATGAAGCCTGAGGCTTCCGACAACCAACGTGGACCTAGAAAAAGATGGGTAGTGAAGTATGGTTTGGTAGAACAGGTAATATCAGTGTTTACAAGAGACTCATGCACTTACTCATGAGAAACTATATTAATTGTGGCCTTCATTTCAAGAGCAATCGGGATTTAGTAAAAGGTTGATACAATTGATTTTTGTTATGGAGAACTGACAAGGCAGCCTCTCAACATGGGAGGTACTGGAGTAGTGCATGGCAAGACTTACATCATGGGGCTGATGTTGCGGCACAGTGAGCTAAGCGATGCCGGCATCCCATGTGTGAGCAATGGTTCAAGTCCGACGTGCTCTGCTTCTGATTGACGTGCCTGGGGAGGTAGCCAAGAATGGTTCAGGTGCTTGGGTCTCCACCACCCATGTGGGAGAAACTCATGGAGTTCCTGGCTCTTGGCTTTGGTCCAAACTAGTCCTGGTCATTGCATCCATTTGGGGAGTAAACCAGAAGATGGAAGATTCTCATTTTCTCTCTCTCTCTCTCTCCTTTGCTCATTCTGCTTTTCAAAAAAAAAAAAAAATACATCATAAGAAATAAAAGGGGCCGGAGCTGTGGTGCAGTGGGTTAACACCCTGGCCTGAAGCACTGGCATCCCACTTGGGCGCTGGTCGAGGCCTGGCTGCTCCACTTCTGATCCAGCTCTCTGCTGTGGCCTGGGAGAGCAGTGGAGGATGGCCCAGGTGCTTGGGCCTCTGCACCCATGTGGGAGACCTGGAAGAAGCTCCTGGCTCCTGGCTTTGGATCGTCACAGCTCTGGCTGTTGTGGCTACCTGGGTAGTTAACCATCAGAAGGAAGACCTTTCTCTCTCTCTCTCTGCCTCTCCTTTCTCTGTGTAACTCTGACTTTCAACTAAATAAATAAATCTTTAAAAAAAATTAAAAAATTATGGCAGCCAAGATTGAGGAGAAAAATTGACAAAACATGAGAGTAATTTTTAATAAAGGGGTAAGGAAAAAGGAAAAGGATGGATTTTGACAGGACTTTGAAGAAAAAAAGTAAATGTGTTCTCATAAAATAATAAAGTAACCTTAGATATTATAAAACATTGGTTTATGGAACCTCCTCAATGTTAAATACAAGAAACCCTGATTTTCCATGTATGTGTGTGATTTGTCAATATTTACGTTCAAACTTTCTCTGTTTTAATTTCTCTTTCAGGCAGAGGCTGCTAATATTAAAGCAGATTGAAAAAGACCATAGATAAATCTTCCTCAGTGATAGAGGAACTTAATTAGGAGACCATTGAAGTGTCACTACAAATGTTTTCCCTGATACAATCTACACTGTCCCACACTCCCTACAGTACTGATATGAACATTAACCTTATTAATACTGAGATTGAACCTCAATTATGTCTTCCTGCCTTATTCAGAAGCCCTTTCTCTAGCAGCCTGCCTACATCCTTCTCCTTCTTCTATTTAGTTACTTACTTAGTTAGTTAGTTAGTTATTTGAGAGGTAGAGTTACAGATAGAGAAGTCTTCCAACTGCTGGTTCACTCCCTAAATGGCCACAATGGCCAGAGCTGGGCTGATTTGAAAGCCAGGAGCTCAGTGCTTCTTACAAGTCTCCCACATGAGTGCAGGGATCCAAGCACTTGGGACATTAAGCTGCTTACTCAGGCCATCAGCAGAGGGCTGGATCTGAAATGGAGCAGCTGCAACACAAGCTGGTGCACATAACCTCTGCACATATGGGATGACGGCGCCGCAGGTGGAGGCTTTACCTAATATGCCACAGTGCCTGCCCCCACTCCTTCCTCCTCCTCCTCCTCTTCTCCCTTCTTCTTCCTCCCCCTCCCCCACTTGGCTTCCCAGGCAGGGATTGTAAATCTGGCATCAATAATCAATACCTGGAACATAGATTTTACTTGGAAATAAGAACAACTCACCAGATCACCTTCCTAGGGTACAAAACACAGTTCAAACTACAGGAGAGGCTGAACATCAGGTTTAAAATTACAAAATACATTTTTCTATTTACCCAGAGAGAATATTGCAGGAGAAGGAAGCTCTCTTTAAGGTTCTAGGGGATACCCCTTAAACACTTTACATTAAAAATTCTAGAAATGGGGTACATGTTGTGGCAAAGCAGGGTAAGCCACTTCTTGGGAACCCACATCCAGTACTGGAGTGCCTGCTTCAGGATCCAGCTTTCTGTTAAGGCACCCAAGAGGCAGAATAAGATGGCCCCAGTACTTGGGCACACATACAAATGGAAACAGAATTAGCCATTGAAAGATCAATTCTTCTGAAATAAGGCTAAGTAAATTAAAATCCTATAGATTCATCTGTGTATTCTGTAACGTGAAATCTATTTGCATTCCAGCCTTACCACAACGCTTATCTCCCAGATCCCAAATGCAAGCTGCAGCTAAATCCTGCCCAAGCTTCGCCCTGAGCAGTCTGCTTCCTGCTCCTTCATGCTTCCCAGCACACAAAGGCACCGTTAGCCACCAAGGCCTATTAGTTCTGTTTTTGCAATTTTTCTGAAAGGCATGCTGTTTTTCAACTCTGCTACTTGATTCTTGTGAAGATTACTATAAACATCACTCTACTATTACAGATAATAATTTTCACTGCAATTATCTAAAACCCAATCTTCAAAATAAATTTGTATCATATTCTTTGGATAATATCAATGACTATATTATAACAAGAAAGAGGGAAGGAAATATATCACAAATAGAAAAGCGTGGACTTAAATTCTTACCCTGAGAGCTTAAGTTACTAACATAAAACAAATTTTAGTAAGCATAAGAATCACCTGGAGCCACTTCTAAACAGCCAGATCAGAAATTCTCAGTGCATTGGTCTGGTGAGGATCACCAGAATCTACATGTTAGCAAATTCTTAAGTGATTCTAGCACAGCTAGTCCTGGAATACATTTTGAGAAATTTAATTCTAAATTTTACTCACAAGTTTTGTGAATAATCTGCTGTAACTAATAAAAATGCATTTTCCTTTGTGCGACTCATTACAATGATAGACCATTTGCCAAAAATTTTACTTTCTACATTTCCCTTGAAAACCTCAAAAACCTCCTCATTTTCATATGCACTAGAAAGGCTTCTCTGGATAATCCAGGCCAAAGGATCTCGCTCCACTGTGCAGTTGTCCTTTTCGTTTCTTGCAACACTCACCGGAGGCTGCTGCATAGTTTTCTATCACTGTGCAACAACTCAGCACAATGTTAGCAGCTCAAAACAACACCCATTGATTAGTCACAGTTCTGTGGGTCCCTGGTCCTGCACAGTGCAGCTGGTCTCTCTGCTCAGGTTACAAATCACGGAGCTTAGGACCCACCTCCTAGCTCATTCGTATTACTGGCAGAATTCCATTCCTTGCATTTTAAAAATCAAAATTCCTCTTTTCTTGCTGACTGCCAGCTGGGAGCACTCCCAGGTCCTTGAGACTGCACCCAGGCTCCTGCTCCACAGTACCCTTCAGGTGACGCCCTCCTCACTCTTCTAATCTCCCTGCTTTTCTCTGTGTTTACCAGATGCAGAAAATTAGCTGCTTTTAAAGGGTTGCTGTGATTGGGTGAGGGCCACTCAGATAAGCTCCCTACACTAAGGTCAATTATGCCACATAGGCAGCTTAAATATGTGATATTAAATATTAAGTTAACAATTCCAGGGATTATTTAGTCACATACACCAAACAACTAGGAAATCTTAGAAAAGATCTTAGCATTCTTTCTTTTACTCTTCTGATCTTAACTGTAAGATCCTGGAGCACAATTATGATGCATTATACATTTCTCTAAATCAAATATTACTTGTCCTAACGCTTTACACACAATAAACATTTAGTAAATAATTGTCATGTGAATGGCCCTTCTGGGGTATTCTCTTGAAGTAATTAGAACTCTACATTCTGAGTCCTTGTTTTCATTGTGGTGAGTGATAACGCTGCCTATCAAAGTTCATGGGCTGGTGTTGTGGCACAGAGGGTTAAGCTGCTGCCTATGACACCAGTGTCTCACATGAGTGCTGGTTCAAGTCCTGGGCTGCTCAATTTCTGATCCAGCTCCCTGCTAACGCACCTGGGAAGACAGTGGATGATGGCCCAAGTGCTCGGGTCCCTGAACCCACGTTGGGGATCGAAATGAAGCTCCAGGCTCCTGGCTTCAGCCTGCCCAGTCTGGCCATTGCAGCCATTCAGGGAGTGATCCAGTAGATCTAAGATCTCTCTGTATTTCCCTCTCTGTATCCCTGCCTTTCAAACAAATAAATAATTCTTTTTTAAAAGAAAAAAGTTTAATGTTGACAGAAGACAGCAAAACAAACTCTCCAAAAATGGAACAGAGAAAAGACTTTTGAAAATGAACAACTTACTACTGTACTGTGGGATAATTTTACAGATAACAATACACAAGTAAGTGGAGTTCCCAACAGAGATGATGAAAGAGGGAAAGAAAGAAAAATAATCTTTCAAGTAATAATGGGATTGTTTTCAAATTTGATGGAAACTATAAACCCATGTATCTAAGCAGATCAATGAACCCCAGGTATTAGAAAAATAAAGAAAAATAACAGAATTTCTTATGAGTGAAAAAGTACTCTTAAAATGTGGGAAAATCTTAAGCAGATCCAGAGAATTAGATAACTGGGAAAAAATAAGTTACAATTAAAAACATTCCAACTAGGAAATTTCAAAGCAAATAACTTCACTGGCAAATTCTACCAAATATTTAAAGTGTGATCAATACCAAGTCTACTCAATCCAATGCAGAATATTGAAAAGAAAAAAAAATTTCTTTACTTGTTAGATGAGAGCACAAGTAGTCCTATATCAAAATTAGACAAAAGCATTTAATTAAAATATCATATTCCATGAATAGACAAATTTCTCAATAAAATTCTAATATATAGAACCAAAAGCACTCTAAAAATACACTTAGTTACAAAGCAGATTCTCTCAGGAATAAAAAGATAGTTCAAATTTTAAAATCAATATAATAAATTATACTATCAATAGACTAAAGAAGAAAAATCATATTCATCTCAGTAGGAGAAAAACCATGTGACAAAATTCAACATCAATTTATGACTTGCGATTGAGATTGCAAGTAAAGAAGTAAAAAATAGATTTATTGGTACAAAACATAATCATGTTTAGAAAACTCTAAGGCATATACAAAAAACTGTAAGAAATAATAAGTTTATCAATGGTGAAAGATACAAGATATATATGAACATCAATTATATGTATATATATTGAAAGTCAACAATCGGAAATCAAATGTAGAAAATATTACTCTCGGATGGTGGGATAGTAAATATTATTAGTTGGATGGTGCAAATGTAAACTGGTGTCACTACTGTGGAAAATAATTCGGAAATTTCGTAAAAATGTAAACACTTGGGGCCAGCACTGTGGTACAGCAGGTAAGGCTGCTGCCTGCATTGCCGGCATCCTATATGGGCACTGGTTCGAATCCCAGTTACTCCACTTTTGATCCAGCTTCTGCTATGGCTTGGGAAAGCAGTGGAAGATGGCCCAAGTTCTTGGGCCCCTGCATCCACTTGGGAGACCCAGAAGAAGCTCCTGGCTCCTGTTTCAGATCAACCCAGCTCCAGCCATTGCAGCCAACTGGGGAGTGAACCAGTGCATGGAAGACCTCTCTCTCTCTGCCTCTCCTTCTCTCTCTGTGTAACTCTTTCAAATAAATAAATAAATCTTTAAAAAAAATGTAAACTATACCCAGAAAATGACTCAGACATTCCCACCCTGCATACACACCAAGAAAATGACAGTATGTTTACAAAAAGGTATTTTTATAAATGTTCATGTCAAATTTATAGCCCAAACCTGGAAACAAGCCAAGGATCCGTAAAAAGTGATTGATATAACAAATGTTGATCACCAATTAAAAGGAAACTGTTATTTAAACATGGAGTAACATGGATAAATGTTAAATTAATTTTACTGGGTTATGGGCTGCCACTCAAGAAATAAAAAGACTATGAATGTGATTCCATAAATATATATATGTAGGTGTATATATATATATATATATACACACATATTTCTATAAAATATAAGCTAATCTATTGCGATAAACCTGAATCAGTAGTAGTTGTCTGGAACAATGAAGGACATGAGGTAGGAAATACCACGTGGTGAAAGAAACAACACATATGTTCACTGCCTTCATCATGGTGATGGTGATGGATGGTGATGGTGATAGGGATGGTGCTATTTCTGTATACATATGTCAAAGTTTATCAAAGTACATGCTTTAACTATGTTACATTAGTATGTGTCAATCACATGTTAATAAAGCTGTTTTTAAAAGTGGTGGCACAGACAGAGAACCAAGGGGCCTTCCTCCCAGGATATGTGGAGACTCCACAAGGGCAAGTGCTCCTGAGAAGCCAAATGATGCGGCACAGGAGAGTAGAGGAGTAGAGGATGGGCATCAAAGGCATTCTGAGCACTGAACCTGGGAAAAGCTGAGAGGAAGTAAGACACAGTTGTCAGCCTCAGAAATCAAGCCAAAACAAACCTCTCCTGGGCATCTGGGGCTTTTACAAACTGCGAGGCTACTCCCAGCTCAGTGCAGAGGAGTGGCAATAGTACTAAATAGAAGTCTGGGTAGGGGAAGTGGGGAATAAGTTGGGAGAGCTAAGAGAACACCCAGTAAATGAAAAGCCTGTCAATGGAGGCATAGTGCACAGACAATCCCACAGTTTCTCTGTGAAACACAAGCAGATTCCTAGTGCTTAGGACCTAAAGTCTATGTGTCCAACAAGTCCTGGTCCCACTCTCAAAATATTTTAAGCCAGTGTTGAAACACATCAAACAGTTTCCATGGCTGGTGCTGTGATGTAGCAGGTTAAGCTACTGCCTGAGACACAGGTATCCCATCTGAGTGCCAGTTTCCGTACTGGCCGATTTGCTTTTGAAGCAACTTCCGCTAATATGCCTAGGAAAGTAACAGAGGATGACCCAAATGCTTGGATTCCTGCCACCCACATAGAAGAATCAGAAAGAATTCCTATCTCCAGGCTTTGGTCTGGCACAGCCTGGGTTGTTGTCACTTATGTGACATTCTGGAACAACAAAATTTTGGAACCAGTGAAAAGATCGGGGGTTGCCAGAATGTGGGGGATGAAGGATGAACAGATGCAGCACAGAGGATTTCTGGGACAGAAAACCATTCTGTATGGTACTATAATGTGGTATGCATGCCATTACACATTTTTACAAACCAACAGACTACAACACAAAGTATGAACCCTACAATAAACAATGGACTTTGGATGTCAATAATATATAAATATAAGTTAATCTATGGTAACAAAAGTATGTTCTGCTCGATGATGTTGATAATAGGGGAGACTGGGTGTATGGGGACACAAGGTGTATGGGAAATCTCTGTACCTTCTGATTCTCCGTTTTTATCCTATTAATTCATGAAAAATATTGTAGTTACTTCTTTCCTTCGTATATGGTTAATTCACCAACTGTGCCTGTCATTGAAAACAACCTGAAGCAATTGATGTAGCCAACAGTCCATGAAAATATAAGCTGTGGTCTTATGATGAAGAGTGCATTTATTTTCTTCCAAAGAGGACAATACCAGTATGCAGCGTGAGTTTCTCCTAACAACAGGAAGGCAGTGACCACCGGTTTATAACAGCAGACTCTGGAGTAGAACACAGCATTCATAATACCTGGAGATTCATGGACAACCACTGCCAATGGAATCCCTGAAATAATACCCAAAATGGTCCTGTGTCTACAAATAGAGGTCAGAATCTAACTATAAACTAAAGCAATAAACACCAGAACACTCCTCAAAATGCACTTTCTTGCCAACCTGAATTTAGCAGGGAAAACGATCTGTTGGAAACGCTTGCAAAGCTTCAACAGTGTTCGCATAACAAGGATTACATAGGGCCTCCCCTGAGCTCCTTAATAGGGGAAGGTGGAAAGAGCAGGGGATAGATGTTTAATAGTGTTACATAGAAACTGTGGGCATGAATTGATTAAACAGCAATGTCCCTGCCTTTCTGCATCACACAGTATCTGCATTGTGGTGCTACATATTATAGATCTGCTTTAGTTTAAATTCCAAAAAGAAACTAAATCGTCCCACCAAGGAAAAACAATGATCCTTCTATTTCTCAGTAAAGGATGTTAATTGAGCAAAGTTAATTCCAGAGCAGAGAGCACAATCAGAGATCTTCAGTTTAAAGACATAATTAAGGATTTTATGTGCTTTTGTGTATCTGGGGAGTAAGCGAATGGATGATATTTCTCTCTCTCTCTCTCTCCCTCTCTCTCTCTCTCTCTCTCTCTCCCTCCCCATAAATTATTTTCACATTATTTGTTTCTTAAGCTATTTTCATTTTATTCTAAAAGCAAAAAGAAAGACACAGAGAGACAGAGAAGTCTTCCATCTACCTGTTCATTCACTAATAATCACAACACGCCGGATTGGGCCAAGCTTAAGCCAGGAGGCCAGAACTCCATCCAGGTCTCTACGTAAGTGGCAGGGCCCCGAACACTTGAACCATCAACTGCTACCACCCAGAGCACACAAAAGCAGTAAGCTGAATTGAAAGCAGAGCCACGACTCAAACTAAGCACTCCAATATGGTATCCAGGTATCCTAGGCACTGAATGAAACACTGCCATACACCTGCCCCATAATTAATTTTTTTAAGTATGTCATATGGGCTCAGGATCTCTCTTTGCCAACTACATACATCCTAATGCTATGGAATTATTCTACATAATATATCTAGAAATGTCTTAACTGGTTGTTCTACATTCAGATGAGAAGGTTCAAGGTTTCTAAAGTCAACGTAATCAGGCCAGAACTACCATATATAGATGGCATACACAGTTTATCTAAGGAGGCTAACATCTGACTGGTAAGCTGTGCATAGTTAAATTGTATTCCTCCCAATTTAGCTGTATGGGGGAAGAAGGGCAAGGGGCCTTGGGTTGAATTTATTTCCTCTGTCCCCCTCCAGATCCCCTTCACCCTTCTCTACTGCTTGGTATCCAGAAAAGTTGGCTTGTATGAATTTCATCAGCTGACTCACTTGTTCTCTGCACTCCACTTGGTGTGAAGTGGCGCTAGTAGGAGATTACAGTGCAGGAGTGGAGTAAAGTTCTGCTTACTCCCCTGACTTCTTTCCTCCCAAGTCACTGGAGCTGACAATGCCTCTTCATAGGGCTGCATCTCTGGGTTCCATTAACTCTTACCTTCTGCTGCCATTTTCAAGTCATTGGTGATAAAGGCTTCCTTTGCCATCAGATGCTGTACCATCTCTGGTTGTTTTCTAATTATGTGAACAATCCCTTCATAAAAGTCTTTAGTCACTAAATGTCAGTGTGCCATCTCCATTTTACCAGTATCCTAAGATACCAAAATAAAAGCCATTCTTTTAAAAAAAATAAAATAGAAAATAAAGAATTCACATACTTTCCCTTTAAGTTCAACCCAGAAATAACCATTAGAAACAGCTGAGTCATACAAATGAAAAAAAAATCATGAATTTAGTTTAAGATTAAGGGATAACTAGCAGTGGGCATTTTGTCTACTCTATTGAAGTCAAATCTCTATACAGTTACCATTGATATACACATGGCATTTAAAATATATTTGAAGAAGCATATGCATAAAAATATGACTTGCTTGCAAATGGTACCAAGGAGTCATTAATTAAATAAAATACAGTAAACAAAATAAATAAATAGAGGAGCCCTAGAAAAACAGGAGGTAAGCCAAGGTTGAATAGCATCAGAAGAAAATTCAGACTAATTCAGAATATGTTGTTAGCTATTTTAAGCAAATGCTTCCCACCATTTCATCATGATAAGGTCTATTATTAGAAGTGTATATCAGAACTTAATGGTAAATGTTTAGAATTTATTGCAGTTGTGTAATAGAGCACATTAAGGTCATTTGCTAAGCTGAAAACAACTGCCTCAGGTTTTATTGCACTGTGACCCTGTCTCCAGACCCAGATGATTGAGTTCCTAACCGAGCTGGTCTCTTCAGAGTGCTTCTTCCTTTGGGAATATGAAGTTAAGTAATAGCCACAGGTACTCATCTACCCTATGTTAGGGGACCCCAGCCTCAAGGAAAACCAGATGAGAAAGAAGAATGAAGCAGACGTAGGTCTAGAGAAAGAAGACAAATTAAGACTATGGAATAGAGAGGTTTGAATTCCTGAGAGCTGATTGCTTCCTAATCATACTCTTTGAGGGGCACAGGCTGCCTTCTTGCCATATATTGGTTGTACAAGACAACACCCTATTCATACAATAAATAATGCTACCTAATTTATTTTCCCTTAAACTTAGCCTAACTTGATTTTGTATTACTTATAACTATAGCCTCAATAAAATATTAACATACCAAATTTGGATCTAATCACTCTCATATAACCATTTTGTTGTTTCAGAAAGTACCAACTTAAAGAATTTCTCGGCTGGCACTGCGGCTCAATAGGCTAATCCTCCACCTGTGGTGCCAGCACCCTGGGGTTCTAGTCCCGCTCAGGGCGCTGGATTGTATCCTGTTTGCTCTTCTTCCTGTCCAGCTCTCTGTTGTGGCCTGGGAGTGCAGTGGAGGATGGCCCAAGTCCTTGGGCCCTGCACCCGCATGGGAGACCAGGAGGAAGCACCTGGCTCCTGGCTTCGGACCAGTGCGCTGCGCCGGCCACAGCGCTCTGGCCGCAGCAGCCATTGTGGGGTGAACCAATGGTAAAGGAAGACCTTTCTCTCTGTCTCTCTCTCTCACTGTCCATTCTGCCTATCAAAAAAAATAAATAAATAAATAAAAAGAATTTCTCAAGATGGACATTTAAACTTGGTGAATCATGTTTGAGGATTAGAGTAAAAATTCTAGCACCCCCTTATATAAGTTCCCTTTAGAAAGTCCTGTTTTTGCATTCATCCAAAATGAAATGCAACATTTCGAGAACTTCAGATACTAAATACTACTTCAGCTAAGTACTTCAGTGGACAAGAGAAACACATTGATGCATGGTGAAATATAGGCCAGAAAGGGGCCGGGCGCTATCATTTCCTCTTGATTATCACATGGTCTCAATAAGCTCCTGGAGAGCAAGAAGGCTGGTCTTAGGGGCGCAACAATTGGATTGCTAGTTACAAAAGTATATAATATTTATTATACAATTATTTTGGTTTTGGTACTTCATGAAATACTCTGCATTACATAAATAATGTAACTTTGACCACAATCCCTTTGGTAGTTACAATTTTATCACTATTTTATGAACGACTCAACTGAAAATGCAGGAAGTTTAAAAATCTTGCTGAAGATGATGCAGCCATTAAAAGCTGGGCAGTTATCAAATTGCAAAATTCCCTAGTTGAGCCCTGAGCACTTGCTCACTCATCCACTGTGCTAGCTGCATGTCATGTATCACATGCATGATATGTTTCTATCACAAAACTGTATCTATGCATGTGACTAAATAGAGGAATACAGGAATTCTGTGTAAAAGAAACATGAGGGTACTTCATAGGTTCATGGAAAACATGGAATGAAAACATGTTTATTTGGGTGCAAAAGAGTGTTTTTTGAAATCCACACATAGTTTTTCAAAATACACACAGTCTATGAACTTTTTGAAGACTCCTCCTATGTATGGATTTCAAAAATCTTTAAACCAAAGTTAATAACTTTTAGTTCCATTTTTCCATGAATCTCTTGAAGTAACTTCTATATAAATCTCAAGAACAAAAAATCTACTTTATTTTGCATCACGTTTATACTCATGATATGCTCTTCCCTCCTGTGAGGAAAAAAAATGCCAAAAAAATGCCAATAACAAAGTTGTATTTGGGCCATATTTAAGCCTTCCTTGTCTATGTTTAGCTACATTTTTAAAAGAAGCAAACAAAAACTAAGATAATTCAATTACAATGGAAGTCTATCCAAAAACAAAAAAGACAGAGAGAAACTATTGCAGTGTATCATGTATGAAACATTGACTTTAATATTCAGCATTTTTTTTTGCTTTAGTCATACCTACTGTGATCCAACCTTCTAGCTTTCAAAAACGGGAACTGGTATGACTCAATGTTACATTAACTGAGTTAATAAAACTTTTAAATAACAATAATAAAAGTTATTGAGAAGAAAATAAAATGCTATGTTTATGGAGAGCCTAGAAGTGATTCTGGCTTGGAGAATTGCAAAAAGATAGGATAAAACACCTTTGTGCTGAAGATTGTAGATGAGGCAATGGTTTTAGCAGTGGGAAAGGAGTCTACCAATTATACATCCACTCTTCCAAGATCAAGAGATGGAGCATGAAGACCTGAATGTGCAGGTTCAAATACAAGGTCTATATCTTGACAGATTCATAATTATAGCACATTACTTAGTCTCTTAAGATATAAGTTTTTTTCCTCTACAAAGCAATGTTAAAGGTCATGTGTACTTCTGAGAGTTGTTTCAAGGATCAAATTAAATATATATATAAAGGGTATACCATAATATGTGGAATGTGGCAACTACTCAATGAATTTTGGCTTATATTAAAAGCAAGATGTTTGACTCTTTACCTCTTTTGAATTATATTAAAGCAAGTTTATTTACTTCTCTTGTATATATGCATTATATATGAAAAATGGCAACATCTTTGATATAAAATATGGTGGTAACAGATAAAAGACTAAGAGAAACAAAATACTAATTTTAAGAAGCAACAAAATGCACAGATGAGCTAGAATGTCCTTAGATTTATTTGTTAATGAGGACAACGTGCCACACTTTGAATAATACCTCAGATACCAACACATGAATCCTTCTTGGATTCAAGCAGCAGGAAGATTAGTGTTTTCCCAGGGTCTCCTTCTTCAAATAGCTTATCATAAGTTAGGGATAACCTGGGTGTCTAAACACATCAATGACACGAAAACTCCCAAAAATGTTCTCTCAAAGTCTCTGTGATTCTCTGCATCTTTAATTCGACAGTTTTCCCCTGGAACTTGCCGAGTGGGTTGGAAATGGAAGATTACATATGTACAGGCTTCATTGCCCCTTCCTGTCTCTCTGTGCTGGTGCCTCCTACTAATTCCCCCTTGCTACTACTCTGACCCTTGTCACTGTGTCATCCAAACAGAATAATATGTGATCTGTCTGTGGAAGTGGAACCCCAGACCACTTCTGATCTTCATCACCCACTGGCCACTGCCATTGCCTACAAGGCTGCACGATCTGTCATTGTCCCCAATCTTTTCTTCTCCAGTCTCTGGGTAAATGTCTTCCTTTGGTTCTCAAACATAACTGTAGACTCCTGGTCACCTTTAGGAAATGCCACTATACCTACCCCAAGTGACTTTTTCTTGTTTTCTTTAATAGCACATTTTAATTCAGAGCAAGAAGGCTTCCAATTGACATTGGATGCCAGATTCTCTCTTACAGCGACAGGTGTCCCTGTGATCATATGATACAGATGCCATCTAAAGGCACGATGTAGGACCCTCAAGAAAAATGTAGGTGGCTTATTTTCTTCTCTTCTTTCCTTTTGTCTGAAACTAAGGAAGATCTGGGAGGTATACCAAGCTTTCTGCTACCTGGAGGACAAAAACATACAAACAAGAATCCACATTCTTAGAATTCAGTATCATTAATACAGTACTATCCTGGCTCCCTAAGCACATTAGTGAGCCACTGCATCTACCATGGACTGTGTAACCCCAGGCTTCTTAATGTGTGAGAATATTAACTTCTTTTTCATTCATCAGACTTCTCTATTGTTCCCAAGAACAATTCCAATGTTCACAAGAACATTTCCAACAGGCAGAGCTCTTGATGACACAACACTCTTCTTTATGCCAAAAATTTCTCCTATCTCTAAGATAGAAGCCATGGTTGTCAGACGGTCAGGAGCTTACTAAATCATGTGATCACAGGAGTGAACAAGCTATAGTTAAGCACAGTGTCCTAAATTCTTTTTAGAGCACTTCAGGATAGCATAATTTGCTTGTTTCCTAGAACACAAAGAAATTCAGGGTACTTTTAATCCACATAGCACTCTATTAGAATTTCAGTCTAGGTATGTTCTGCATGCTATGAAACACCCAAGAAAGTCTTCTAGGACTGATAAGATAGGGAAAAGGAAGATAAATTATTTAACATGTTCTCACTAGATGATCCCACTTGCTTTTCAATTTATGTATTTTGATAGTTTCATAAATTTACAATTACTGCACTGGTTATGCATTTTGCTGATATTTAATTTTGCTTAGTATTCTGTTATAATAGCAATCCTTACAAATGCATATTTTAAATACTAAACATTATTTAAAGGCCATCTATCTAGTTATGTAGTGTATTCATATCTTTACCTTGAAAGTGAAAAAAAGCGAGTTAAATATAAATAATAAATTTTAAAAACACATAACTTTTAACCTTCTTACAAACAGCAGAGTTGGGGAGGAACCCTCTCACATTGTCTCATTTATTTTGCTTCACTTTCTTATAAAATAAATCTTATTTCCCATTCTCTCCCCAGTCCATTGGTTTTCTAACTTGTGAAAATCACAGAGAACCACTACTAATTTAAAATTCAGTATTAGGCTTCCATGCCTCAAATTAAGGTGAATCATTTTAATGTTTATTCCACTGGTTTTAATATGGAATCTGTCATAAATGATTAATAAAATGCAAAATTGTCAAAATACCTGAGTTTGGACAAAAGAAAGACAGACATTTCTTGAATTCTCCTGTTACCATGTTATGCTTTGAAAAACAGTACCTATAATTCAGACAGCACTCCTACTGACTTCTTTATGAACACTGAAGAATTCTGTTTCAAATAAAGGTAATTAGTCAGTGATCAAAAGACAGAAAGTAATTAGTGCAAAAGAGAAATGCCTTTTTTTGTATAAGAACTGCCAGTCCAAAGAGAAGATGCTGAAAACTTTTTGAAACTAGTGTCTAAAGTTTTAAGGTTAATTTATTCCAAAATTAAAAGTTCAAAACTATCAGCACAAAAGTGTAACGTCTGTCAGTGCCAGGGTGCACTTACATCACTGCTTAGAATTCTCTGTCCCACACTCTCACGTGATTGTCTCCTCATCAATCACCCGCATTCACCAACAGCTTCTCTTCAGAGGGACTGCCCTGACTTCCAGGCTAAAGTGGACCCCAATTCCTACTCTGCCTTCTCTTACTTATATTATTCAACAAATTCTGAAATGGTATTATCATAAATTACGGGGTTGATTATATTTCTCTCCCACTAGAAATTTCATAGGACATTAGGATTTATCACATTCCCAGCTATATCTTTAGTACTTATAATAGTGCCTGGTGAGGTGGCTCCAAGATGGCAGAATAGGGAGGGAGCTCACTGATAGTCCAGGAAAAGATAGTTTAATTAAAGTGGAGATAGTGAAGTCTCAGGGAAGAGTTAGGGAAAAAACTGCAGAGGAAACTCTTCCAGAATTAGAGGGACAGAGTGGAGGACACAGGTGCCCTTGGCTCAGGAGCCCAGCTGCAGAGAATCTTCTCTGCACCAGCACTGGAAAGAGAGGTGAAGTGAAACCACAATAGCCCAAGGCACTGGTGGAAAAGTGGGAGGAAGAGCCTAGAGGGAATGAGCCTCATTGAAGTCCTGTGGAGGAAGGTACACCTGCCTAAATAGAGGAGAGAAAAAAATAAAATAAAAGAGAATGGAATGGACACAATTCTCTCTCTCCACTCACCTTACAAAGGTATGCGAGACTATAGAACAGGCACCATTTTGGACATATGTAACAGCTGCGCCAGCTAGGGGCTGTGCCTGCCCTCAGCCAAACAGAAAAACTTGACTCTGGTTGGGAGTAATAACAGGAGACTAAGACCTAGTGAATGTATGGAGCTTATGAACTGGGACTGTGAAAAAAAAATTAAGAGTGTGTTGGAGAACTCATGGTGTGGCTGAGACACGAGTAGTCTCGGTGGGGGACGCCACAAACTCAGTAACCTTGGCTACCCGGTGAGAGACACTGCAGGGGAATCTGAGCTTACACTGAGGACTGCACAGATCCTTTGTGTGGTCCCTGGGACAGAGCAGACCAATATACTCACTGGGGCTAGAGCTCAGGCACTGAATGCCATCAAGGAGAACAGCTCAGCTGAGCAGAATTACTTCCCTTCTGGAAAAAAAAAAAAGAGGGAGAGAAGATTTACCACGCCTAACCTGGGTATGTCAACTCTGGCACACCCTGAACCCTGAAGAACTGAATAGAGCTCGCTGGCCACACCCATCACAAGCCTCTAGAGATCAACCAAAAGCAGACAGTCCACTCAATCTAGAGTAATAGTACAACAAGAAAAGCCACCACGGCAAGGAAAAAAAAAAAAAAAAGAAGAAGAAACCAAGGAATATATCCACAATGACAAACAACAAATGCAAAAACCAAGGAAACAAGAACAAGGATGACATCATGTTATGCTCCCAAATGAACATGGAACTCCAATAGAAGATTATGTAGATGATGAGATAGAAGAAATGCAAGATATGGAATTCAAAAAATTTATGATAAGAACATTTAGAAGTTATCAAAAACAAATGCATGAACTACAGAAAACCATAAAGGACAGGACAGAAAATCTCTATTGTGAAAATGAAATCTTAAGGAGGAATCAAAATGAAATGAAGAATTCAATAGAACATGATAAACACATCTGAGAGCCTTAAAAACAGAATCGGTGAGGTAGAAGAGAGAATATTGGTCTTAGAAGACAGAGCACAGGAAAGAATACAGTCAAACCAAAGAAGAGAAGAGAAGATTAGAAATCTAAAAAATATTGTTGGGAATCTACAGGACACTATTAAAAACCCCAACATTCAGGTTCTAGGAGTTCCTGAAGGCATGGAGAGAGAGAAAGGATTAAAAGGCCTTTTTAGTGAGATACTAGCAGAAAAATTCCCAGGTTTGGAGAAGGACAGAGACATCCAAGTAAAAGCAGCACATAGAACCCCCAATAAACATGACCAAAAGAGATCCTCACCACGACACATTGTAGTCAAACTCACCACAGTGAAACATAAAGAAAAGATTCTAAATATTGTGCAAGAGAAATGACAGGGCCAGTGCCACAGCTCAATAGGCTAATCCTCCACCTGTGGCACTGGACCCCGGGTTCTAGTCCCGGTTGGGGTGCTGGATTCTGTCCTGGTTGCTCCTCTTCCAGTCCAGCTCTCTGCTGTGGCCAGTGGAAGATGGGCAAATTGGTTGTGCCCTGCACCTGCATGGGAGACCAGGAGAAGCACCAAAAAACATTAGAAAAAATCAGCCAAATGAGGAGCTGTTTTTTTTTTAAAATAAACAAAATTGACACCTCATTGGTACAACTAACTAAAAAAAGAAAAGACCCAAATCAATAAAAACAGAGATGAAAAAAAAAAATAACAACAGACACCACAGAAATAAAATGAATCATCAGAAATTACTACAAGGACTTGTACGACAGCAAACAGGGAATCCTATCAGAAATGGATAGATTCCTGGACACATGCAACCTACCTAAATTGAGCCATGAAGACATAGAAAACCTAAATAGACACATAACCGAGAAAGAAACTGAAACATTAATAAAGGCCTCCTAACAAAAAAAAAAAAAAAAAAAAAAAAAAAAAAACAAACAAACAAACAAAAAAAACCAGAACCAGAGAGATTCACTGCTGAATTCTACCAGACATTTAAAGAAGAACTAACTCCAATTCTTCTCAAACTATTCAGAACAACCGAAGAAGAGGGAATCCTCCCAAATTTTTTCTATGAAGCCAGAATCACCTTAATTCCTAAGCTGGAAAAAGATGCAGCATTAAAGGAAAATTACAGACCAATATCCCTGATGAACATAGATGCAAAAATCCACAATAAAATTCTGGCCAATAGAATGCAACAACACATCAGAAAGATCATCCACCCAAACCAAGTGGGATTTATCCCTGGTATGCAAGGATGGTTCAATGTTCGTAATTCAATCAATGTGATACACCACATTAACAGACTGCAGAAGAAAAACCATATGATCATCTCAATAGACACAGAGAAAGCATTTGATAAAATACAACACCCTTTCATGATGAAAACTCTAAGCAAATTGGGTATGGAAGGAACATTCCTCATTACAATCAAAGCAATTTATGAAAAACCCGCAGCCAACAACCTATTGAATGGGGAAAAGTTGGAAGCATTTACACTGAGATCTGGTTGGTACCAGACCGGGATGCCCACTCTCACCACTGCTAGTCAATATAGTTCTGGAAGTTTTAGCCAGAGCTATTAGGCAAGAAAAAGAAATTAAAGGGATACAAATTGAGAAGGAAGAAGTCAAACTATCCCTATTTGCAGAGGATATGATTCTTTACTTAGAGGATCCAAAGAACTCTACTAAGAGACTATTGGAACTCATAGAGGAGTTTGGCAAAGTAGCAGGATATAAAATCAATGCACAAAAATCAACACCTTTGTAAACACAGGCAATGCCACGGCTGAAAAAGAACTTCTAAGATCAATCCCATTCACAATAGCTACAAAAACAATCAAATGCCATGGAATAAACTTAACCAAGGACGTTAAAGAGCTCTACGATGAGAGTTACAAAATCTTAAAGAAAGAAATAGAATAGGATACCAAAAAATGACAAAATTGTCTATGCTCATAGATTGGAAGAATCAATATCATCAAAATGTCCATTCTCCCAAAAGCAATTTATAGATTCAATGCAATACCAATCAAGATACCGAAGACCTTCTTCTCAGATCTGGAAAAAATGGTGCTGAAATTCATATGGAGGCACCGAAGACCATGAATAGCTAAAGCAATCTTGTACAACAAATGCAAAGCCAGAGGTATCACAATACCAGATTTCAGGACATACTACAGGGCAGTTATAATCAAAACAGCGTGGTACTGGTACAGAAACAGATGGATAGAACAAGGTAACAGAATAGAAACACCAGAAATCAACCCAAACATCTACAGCCATCTTATATTTGATCAAGGAGCTAAAACCAATTCCTGGAGCAAGGACAGTCTATTCAACAAATGGTGCTGGGAAAACTGGATTTCCACATGCAGAAGCATGAAGCAAGACCCCTACCTTACACCTTACACAAAAATCCACTCAGCATGGATTAAAGGCCCTAAATCTATAACCCCACACCATCAAATTACTAGAGAACAACAGAGAAACCAGCAAGATATAGACACAGGCAAAGACTTCTTGGAAAAGACCCCAGGGCACAGGCAGTCAAAGCCAAATTAACAATTGGGATTACATCAAATTGAGAAGTATGTGTATGGCAAAAGAAACTGTCAGGAAAGTGAAGAGGCAACCAACAGAATGGGAAAACATATTTGCATAATATGCAACAGATAAAGGATTAATAACCAGAATCTACAAAGAGATCAAGAAACTGGGGAAACTTGTTGAAGTGAAATGGACACTATGAGAAACAGTGACTTGATCAGCTCTTGTCCTGACGGTCGATGTACAATGTAATAATTTATCCATTTTAGTATTTTTTTTGTTCTAGTACCATTGGTTGAACTCTGTAATTAACACACAATTATTCTTAGGTGTTTAAATTTTAACTGAAAAGTGATCCTTGTTAGGAATTTGGAAAACATTATGCTGAGTGAAATAAGCCAATCCCAAGGGACAAATACCATATGTTTGTTCTCCCTGATAGGTGACAACAAAATGAGCACCAAAAGGAAACCTGTTAAAGTGAAATGAACACTATGAGAAACGGTGACTTGATCACCCCTTGCCCTGACTGTTGATGAACAACTTAACACGTTATCCCTCTTAGTATTTTTTTGTTTATTCTACTTAATACTTTTGGTTGAATACTGTAATCAATACACAATTCTTCTTAAGTGCTGAAACTTACTGAAAAGTGATCGCTGTAAAATTTAAGAGTGGGAATAAGAGAGGGAAGAGATGTACAATTCGGGACATGCTCAAGCTGACTTACATCAAACAGTAGAGTTAGAAACATACCAGGGGATTCCAATTCAATCCCATCAAGGTGGCATGTACCAATGCCATCTCACTAGTCCAAATGATCAATTTCAGGTCACAATTGATCATAATGATAGGACTAAGAGTCAAAGGGATCACATAAACAAGAATAGTGTCTGCAAATACTAGCTGATAGAATAAAAAAGGCAGAGAACGATCCAACATGGAAAGTGAGATATACAGAAGACCCATAGAATGGCAGATGTCCTAAACAGCACTCTGGCCTCAGAATCAACCCTTCAGGCATGCAGATCCAGCTGACAAGCCCATGAGAGTATTTCAGGCATGGAAAGCCAAGACACTCTGGCAAAAAAAAAAAAATGACCTAAATGAAAGATCTCCGTGAGTGAAATCCCAGCGGAAAGAACGGGTCATCAAAGAAGGAGGTACCTTTCTCTGAAGGGAGGAGAGAACTTCCACTTTGACCATGGCCTTGTCTAAATATGATCAGAGTCAGTAAACTCAGGGGGCTTCCATAGCCTTGGGGCTCATGACAAGAGCCTAGGGTGATTACTGATGCCATAAACAAGAGTGTCAATTTGTTAACAACAGGAGTCACCATGCACTTACTCCTCATGTAGGATCTCTGTCCTTAATGTGCTGTACATTGAGATTTAATGCTATACCTAGTACTCAAACAGTATTTTTCACTTTATGTTTCTGTGTGGGAGCAAACTGTTGAAATCTTTACTTAATGTATGCTAAACTGATCTTGTGCATATAAAGAGAATCGAAAATGAATCTTGATGTGAATGGAAGGGGAGAGGGAGTGGGAAAGCGGAGTTGCAGGTGGGAAGGACATTATGGGGGGGAAGCCATTGTAATGCATAAGCTGTACTTTTGAAATTTATATTCATTAAATAAAGTTAAAAAATAAAAAAAGAACATTTCAAACAATAAACTACACATAAAAAAAAAGAGATCAAGAAACTCCACAACAACAAACAAATAACCCACTTAAGAGATGAGCCAAGGACCTCAATAGATATTTTTCAAAAGAGGAAATCCAAATGGCCAACAGACACATGAAAAGATGTTCAGGATCACTAGTAATCAGTGAAATGTAAATCAAAACCACAATGAGGTTTCACCTCACCCCGGTTAGAATGGCTCACATTCAGAAATCTACCAACAACTGATGCTGGTGGGGATGCGGGGAAAAAGGGACACTAACCCACTGTTGGTGGAAATGCAAACTGATAAAGCCACTATGGAAGTCAGTCTGGAGGTTCCTCAGAAACCTGAGTATAACCCTACCATACAACCCAGCCATCCCAGTCCTTGGGATTTACCCAGAGGAAATTAAATAGGCAGACAAAAAAGCTGTCTGCACATTAATGTTTATTGCAGCTCAATTCACAATAGCTAAGACCTGGAATCAACCTAAATGCTCATCAACAGAAGACTGGATAAGTAAATTATGGGATATGTACTCTATAGAATACTATACGGCAGTAAAAAATGAAATTCTGTCATTTGCAACAAAATGGAGGAATCTGGAAAACATCATGATGAGTGAAATAAGCCAATGCTAAAGGGACAAATATCAGATGTTCTCCCAGATCAGTGACAACTAACTGAGCACCTAAAAGGAAACCTGTTGAAGTGAAATGGACACTATGAGAAACAATGACTTGATCAGCCCTTGTCCTGACTGTCGAGGAACAACTTACTACTTTATTCCTTTCAGTATTTTTTTGTTCTAGTTAGTACCATTGGTTAAAGTCTTTAATTAATGCACAATTATTTTTGGCATGTAATTTTTTTTTCTTTTTTGGCATGTAAATTTAACTGGAAAGTGACCCCTGTTGAATATAAGAATGGGAATAAATAGGGAGATATACAGTTCGGCACATGCTCAATCGGACTTGCCTCAAACAGTAGAGTTAGAAACATGCCAGGGGATTCCAATACAATTCCATCAAGGTGGTATGTACCAATGCCATGTCACTAGTCCAAGTGATCAATTTCAGGTCACAATTGATCACACTGCTAGGTCTAAGAGTCAAAGGGATCACATAAATAAGACTAGTGTCTGCAAATACTAACTGATAGGATTAATAAGGAGAGAACAATCCAACAATGTATGTATGATACACAGCAGACTCATAGAATGGCAGATGTCCTAAACAGCACTCTGGCCTCAGAATCAGCCCTTAAGGCATTCAGATCTGGCTGAAGTGCCCATGAGAGTATTTCAGGCATGGAAAGCCAAGACACTCTGGCAAAAAAAAAAAAAAATGACCTAAATGGAAGATCTCTTTGAGTGAGATCCCAGCTGAAAGAACGGGTCATCAAAGAAGGAGGTACCTTTCTCTGAAGGGAGGAGAGAACTTCCACTTTGACCATGGCTTGTCTAAATAAGATTGGAGTTGGCGAACTCAAGAGGCTTCCATAGCCTTGGCAACTCATGACAAGAGCCTTGGGTGATTACTGACGACATAAATAAGAGTGTCAACTGTGAAGTCAACAACAGGAGTCACTGTGCACTGACTCCCCATGTAGGATCTCTGTCTTTAATATGTTGTACTATGTGAATTAATGGTATAACTAGTACTTAAAAAGTACTTTATACTTAGTGTTTTTGTGTGGGTGCAAACTTTTGCACTCTTTACTTAGTATATACTAAACTGATCTGTATATAAATATAATTGAAAATGAATCTTGAAGAATGGGATGGGTAAGGGAGTGGGAGATGGGGTGGTTGCTGGTAGGAGGATGGTTATGGGGGGGAAAGCCACTGTAATCCCAAAGTTTACTTAGGAAATTTATATTTATCAAATAAAAGTAAAGGAAAAGAAAAAATAATAGTGCCTGGCACATAGTGGTGATCAATAAAATATTTGCTGAAAAATAAATATCTAATGGTTAAAGGAGTTTCTTTGCTTACAAAGATCCCTATGGGGGCTGAAAATATTGGCTGTGGTAGGCAATTTTTTTCTTATCAGAAACAGCTGTGTGAGTTTTTAGGGTTGTCTGCAAAGAACGTTTACAATCCATGTGCATTATTCACCTGGCCTGCCTTCATTTATGAGCCCAATTGCTACCTCCTCTCAGAACTCTTCCCATTAAACGGAATCAATCAAGTCCTCAGTTGTGTTCTGAAATCCCTTTGTTCATTTGTGCACATGTCTCCTTCAATAAGAAGGCATTCTGTTGTGAGGAAGATGAACAATTCATCTTTATAATTGCCTCAGCACCTAACACTGCATGCCACAATTGTATGGAGCAAAAATAATAGTGAATGGATAATCCAAAAGCATCACAAATCACAGACTCTGTTCCAATGAAAACATTCTCCTTTCAATTATTTAAAGAAAGCCTTGGCTCAACACCAGCACTGCCTAAACCTGAAAGTTTCTCTCCCTAACACACCCTATTTTTCCATTATAGACCCCTGCATAGCCATTTGTACACAAGGGTGATCAGTGCTCTCAGATTACTTTCAGAACACCATTTGTAAAACAACAGTGGCCACTTACTGTATTTGCTAACCTTTTATAAGGGCTCCCTACTTCTACTCACCCCAAACGAATCTAAGTAACTAAAATGATACATACATAGCATTGCTTAACCAACTAAAACTGCTGTAACTTCTTTTTTCTTGCCATCTCCCCATCATGAGTAAGCAAGTTTACCTCTCAGTAGGTCTCAGAGGACCACAACTGTCTAAAGATATATTAACACTCACACCTCTCCAAACAAAGAGAAACACTGAGGAGAGTTCAAAAAAAAAAAAAAAAACTCTTACCCTCTTAACCGGTATTGAAAATGAACTAATTCTATATTTTTTTTATTTTAATATCGACATATGCTAATATTGTCACAAATCTAAAAACAGTCACTTTAACTTTGGCTTTGTACTTTAATATTTTAGTTTTTTATTAAGATATATATTTGCATGAAACTGTTTCATACTTCATATTTACAGTGTATGCCAAGAATATAGCACAGAAATTGAAGATAAAAATTGCACAGATGTTTGTGGATACACAAAAGGTATTTAAAATTGTACTTCCTAAAAGTAAATAGTATGATTACTTTTCAATAAACCCCTCATTACTTTGAGAAAGATAAACACTTCCAAATTAAAAAAAGCAATGAACTGAAATATATGATGGTATACACCAAAGCATAAGAAAAATAGTTTCCAAACAAGAGTCCCCGGAAGAATGTCACATAATGTTTGCATTTCAATACTGTCTACACAAATATTTTCATATTATTATGATATATTCAGTATGACGCTATATATTGACTATAATTATTTGAAGACTTTAAAAATGCTCTGCTAAAACCACATTTGCATGTTTATATCAATTATATGTGAATTGAAAATAAAACACAATTAAAAATAAATTTGGCATAAAATTGAAAACACATTATTAAGGCTCTTTTCAAATGCTGTACATGGCCATGTATAAGCATTTCAAATCGATTTAAAGGCTGTGTAGGATAAAAGCAGTACTGTGCAACAGCAAATATTTTTAGCTCCAACCTAATATCCATTCCCATGATAATCATCGATCACACTTGCCATAAGATTCACATAAATGATACAGCTTGTCCACAGGGTAGTGTGAAGCATTCTACATCAATGAGTGTAGTACTCAGAGCAATATGTACCACAATCCATAGACCTCCTAAGTGACACTTCAGATATGAGAGCTATAAGGAAAAGACTCACATAAGTCAAATGCAAAAGGCAAGCTAGTTTAAAAGCCTGACACCCCTCAGGCTGACACTCCTGATACCTTGCTTGTAACATCTCACTGGTGTAATTTACTGGGTACCCAGAAGCACATCCCCAATTATAAGAGTTATCACCCTTAGGGAAACTAAAAGTATTGTGCTACATCAGCAATGAACAGTTCATTCAAGTTTCTGTTAGTAAAAAAATTCTTGGTCAATTTGTAATCATTTTGTTCAGAAGCAATATGGCTAATGCCATGTTTTTATATCTTAAGTTCCTAGAGGAACAAATCTAGAAACTAAAAGATGACAATATAGCATATCAAAATTTATGAGATAAGGCAAATAGCAGTATTAAGAAGGAAGTGCATAGCAATTAGTGCCTACATCAAGAAATTGGAAAGGCACCAAATAATTGAGTTATCAGTGCAAGAAAGACAACAATAAACCAAATCCCAAATTAATAGGAGGAAAGAAATAATTAAACATAGAGAAGAAACAAACAAAATTGAAACCAAAAAACAACAAAAAAAGATGAATGAAATGAAGAACTAGGTTTTTGAAAATATAAACAAAATTGATACATCACTGGCTCAATTAATCAAAAAAAGAGGGAGAAGAACCAAATAAATAAAATCAGAGATGTAAGAACACATACCGCAGAATTAAAAAGAGTCATTAGGAATTACTACAAAAAGCTATATGCCAAACAATTGGAAAATCTATAAGAAGTGGTAAGATTCCTGAACACATACAAACTATCTAAAGTGAATCATGAAGGCATAAAAAACCTAAAGAGACCAATAACCAAGACAGAGAACAAATCAGTAATACAGAACCACCCAATAAAGAAAAGTTCTGGACCAGAAGGCTTCATTGCAGAATTCAAACAAACTTTTAAAGAACTAATTCTTAGGGCCACATGGTGGCACAATAGGTTAATCCTCCACCTGCAGTGCTGGCATCCCATATGGACACCAATTCTAGTCCTGGCTGCTCCTCTTCCAATCTGGCTCTCTGATGTGGCCTGGGAAATCAGTGGAGGAGTGCTCAGGTCCCTGAGCCCCTGCACCTGTGTGGGAGACCAGAAGAGGCTCCTGGTTCCTGGCTTCAGATCGGTGCAGCTCTGGCTGTTGCAGCCATTGTGGGAGTGAACCAAAAAGACAGAAGACCTTTCTCTCTGCCCCTCCCTTTCACTGTCTGTAACTCTATCTCTCAAATAAATAAATAAAATATTTTAAAAAACTAACCCCAATTATTCTCAAGTTATTCAAAACAACTGAAAGAGAGGGAATCATCTCCAAATCCTTCTATGAGGCCAGCATCATATTAACTCCAAAAACAGAAAAAGATACAACAAGGAAATAAAAGCATAGATTGATATCACTGATGGACATAGATGCAAAAATCCTCAACAAAACACTAGCAAATAAAATCTAACAACACATCGGACCAAAGGAATTTATCCCTGGTATGCAGGTATGGTTCAACATATGCAAATCAATAAATGAGATATATCACATTAACAAACTGAAGAACAAAAACCATATGATTATCTCAATAGATGTAGAGAAAACCTATGGTAAAATACAGTATCCTATAATGATAAAAATCCTTAAGCAAACTGGATATAAAAGGAACATTTCTCAACAAAATCAAGGCAGTATATGAGAAACCCACAGCCAGCATCATAATGAATGGGGGAAAGTTGAAAGCACTTTCACTAAGATCCAACACCAAAGAAGGATGCCCATTTTCAGCTGTTATTCAATATGGCACTGGAGGTTTTAGGCAGAGCCATTAAGCAATAAAAAAAAAAAAATCAAAGGGATACCAGCTGGAAAGAAGGAAGTAAAACTATCTGTATTTGCAGATGACATGAATCTATATGCAAGGGAACCAAAAGATTCCATTAAGACTGCTGGAACTCATAAAAGAGTTTGGTAAAGTTACAAGATTTAAAATTAAAACAAAAATCAAAAGCTTTTTATACACAACAATGCTATGGCTGAGAAAGAACTTATAATATCAGTCCCACTCACAATACCTAAACATTTTTTAAATACCTTGGAATAAATTTAACCAAGTAGGTGAAAGATCTCTACGATGAAATTTATAAAACATTAAAGAAAGAATAGAGGAAGGCACAAAGAAATTAAAAAAAATTCCATGTTTTTGGACTTGAAGAATTAGTATCATAATAATGTTCACACTGCCTAAAGTAATTTACAGAATCAGTGAATACAGAAGCTATACCTTACCTGCCTTATCATTTAATTTCCAATTCTTAGCATATAATACTTGCTTAAAATACATGCAAACATGTATATGTATTTAAATGAACATTGATTAATATTAAAGAAGCACAGATTTCTTTCTTTTTTAGAAGATTTTATTTTCATCCCTGAAGTATTTTTACAAAGCCCATTTAATATTATTTTATTTCAAATGCAGACTATGAAAACATTTTTTCCACAAAGTAAATATATCAAATCTATTGACAGACTTCTGATTCAATTAAATAAGAGCACAGAAATGAAGAACAGATACAATCAGATAGTTCACAAAAGAGGGTACATAAATATGCCATGCCTCACTGAGGTGACCTTCTATTTAGGGCCATGTAAAGCTCTTTATCTTTCATAAGACTTTTCCAGACTTGCCTTTGGGACTATAGATCATTAAAACATAGAGGTCTAGACTTAAATGGCAAAATGGAATAACTACTCTGCTCAAACTTCCGGAAGTATAACCTCTACCTTCTTGCCCATTACTAAGTATAAAATCTAGTTAATGAGAATTAATATCATGGGGATTTAAGAGTGATAAATATTCCTATGTACTGATACTTTTTATTGTATTAAAATAATAAATGTATGCCATCATTCAACAAATGCTTATAACTAAAAGTTAATCAAATCTTGAAAATATATTAATTGCATAACAAGTGCCACGTACTGTAAGTGAAGCAGGTAAGTAAATTATAAATACGTGGGGAGAAGTCAAAATATCATAATTGAGAAATTTAGGATTTTAAGAGAATGCATATGGTCAATTAAACTAACCTAATACATACTCAACTAAAGCAAAGGTATCAGGTAAGACTTCCCTAGAAATGTGTCACCTAAGTAGTAATAATCATAGAATTATAGATAATAGTATTCTAGGAAAGAGAATATTATCATGGAAGGCCAAAAGGTAACACTTTCTTTTTAATTTCTCTATAACGTTAAATCATTTGTTACATGAGACATTTCTTACATGTTTATTGTTCAAGTATTAAAAATACACACCAGAAAAATCAATTATTAGTAATGTTATTTGCTGAATAAATATATAGTTATAAGACTATGCAATGTGTGTGTTTGCCTATGTGGTGAGAGAGACAGAGACAGACTTCTGAACTCTATTTTGTTCCATTATTCAAAGATCACGTTAACTTAATTACTGAGCTTTATTATAATTCTTGATATGTGGCTGTGTAAATCTTGATCTTTTTCTAGATTGTACTGATTATCTTGGCCTTTTCATTCCCATATAGACTCATAATTTCAATATCCAAATACATACACTACCAACTGCTGGGATTTGAAGGAAGATTATGTTGACTCTAGATAGTGCATTTAGAGGATTATCATTGTTACAGAGATCCCGTTTTCCCAACACCAATTGTTGAACAGATTGTCCTTTCTCCAGGGATTGATTTTAGTTTCTCTGTTAAACATTAGCCTGTTCTTTGGGGCCAGAACCGTGGTACAGTACGTTAATGTTCCACCTGTGGCACTGGCATCCCATACGGGCACCTGTTCTAGTCCCGACTGCTCTTCTTCCAACACAGCTCTCTGCTGTGGCCTGGGAAAGTAGTAGAAATTGGCCCAAATACTTGGGCCCCAGCACCCACATGGGTGACCAGAAAGAAGCACCTGGCTCCTGGCTTCAGATAGGTGCAGCTCTGGCTGTTGCGGCCATTTGGGGAGTGAACCAATGGATGGATGACCTTTCTCTCTGTCCCTCCCTCTCACTGCCTGTAACTCTACCTCTCAAATAAGTAACAAATATTTTTAAAAAAGATTATCCTGCTCTAGATTTGTAGACTGATTTTTACTGTGTTCCTTTGGTCCACATTTCTATGTCTGTGCCAGCACCAGGCTGTTTGCATTGCAATTTTAGTGTTTCCTGTCTTGAAATCTGGTATTGTGATGCCTCCAGCTTTATTTCTGTTATAAAATATTGCTTCAGCTATTCTGAGACTTTTGTATTTCTGTATAAATTTTAGCATCTTTTTCTAGATAGGAGAATAATTTTATTGGTATTTTGATTGGGATCACATTGAATCTGTGCATTTCTTTTGATAGTATAGACATTTTAATGATATTAATTCATCCAACACACCAACATGGAAGATTTTTCCATTTTTTATGTCTTCTATTTTTTAACATTTTATAATTTTCATTACAGAAATATTTTACCTCCTTGGTTACATTTATTCCAAGGTGTTTAATTTATTTTTAGTTATTGGGAACGGCATTGATCTCAAAAATTCATTTTCAGCCATGGCATTGTCTATGTACAAAGGAATTTAAATTTTGTCTCTTTTAATTTTATATCCTATAACTTTACCAAACTCTCTTATGAGGGGCAACAGTCTCTGATTCCAGATCTTGGTGGAGATGCTTCCAACTATTTCCATTCATAATGATGCTGGCTGTGTATTTGTCATATATTGCCTTGATTGTTTTGAGCAATGTTCCTTCTATATATAATTTGCTTAAGGTTTTATCATGAAAAAACATTGTATTGTATGAAATGTTTTCTCTGCATCTATTGAGATAATCATATTGCTTTTGTTCTTCAGTTAATGTGATGTATCTCACTTATTGATTTGCATATATTGAACCACCCTTGCCTACAAGGGATAAATCCAACTTGATCTGGGTGAATGATCTTTCTGATGTGTTGTTGGATTTGACTTGCTAGTATTTTTGATGAGGATTTTTGCATCTATGTCCATCAGTGATATCAATCTATGCTTTTTTTCTTTGTTGTATCATTTTCTATTTTTGTAATTAAATAGATGCTGGCCTCATAAAAGGATTTGGGGATGATTCCCTCTCTTTCAGTTGTTTTGAATAACTTGAGAATAATTGGAATTAGTTCTTAATTTAAAGTCTGGTACAATTTTTCAATGAAACTATCTTGTCCAGGACTTTCTTTGTTGGGAGGATCTTTACTACTGGTTCAATCTTTATCTTGTTTATTGGTCTATTTAGGTTTTCTAAGTCTTCATGACTCAATATGGATGGCTTCTATGTGTCCAGGAATCTATCCACTTATTCTGGATTTTCAAATTGTTTGGCATAAAGCTTTTTGTAGTAATTCCTAATGATTCTTTTATTTCTGTGGTATCTGTTGTAACATCTCTTTTTTTCATCTCTGATTTTATTGGTTTGGGTCTACTACCAATGGTGTCATGAACTTAGTTTACTGTTTCAAAAAGTCAGTTCTTCATTTCACTGATATTTTGTATTGCATTTTTTGTTTCCATTTTGTTTAGAATCTCTATTTTAATTATTATTTAATTCTTTCTTTCCTCATACTAATTTGGGGTATGGTTTGTCATTGCTTTTCTAGGTCTTTGAGATACACTGATAGCTCATTTATTTGATGCCTTTCCAATTTCTTGATGTAGGTACTAATTGCTATAAACATCCCTCTTAAATCTGCTTTCACTGGGTCCCATATGTTTTGGCATACTCTATTGTCATTTTCATTTGTTTCCAGGTATTTTTTAATTTCTTCTATGACACATTGTTCATCTAGGAACAACACTTGTTGTTCAGTCTCGATGTCTTTGCATATTTGTTAGAGATTCTTAAGTTGTTAATTCCAGCTTCATTCCACTGGGGTCAAAAGTGGTTTCTAGTCTTATGAATTTGCTGAGATTTGCTTTTTGGACTTGCATATGGTCTATAAAAAAGAATGTTCCATGCACTGATGAAACGAATGCTTTCTCATCAACTGTGGGGTTAAAGGTTCTGTAGATATCAGTTTGGTCCATTTGGCCCATAGTGTCGATTAGCTCTGTTGTTTCTTTATTAATTTTCTATTTGTTCTTTCCATGGATGAAAGTGGGGGTTGAAGTCACCTATTATAATTTTATTGGAGTCTATATCCCCCTTTAGAGCCATTAACATTTGTTTGAAATAGCCAAGCCTCTGGCATTGGGTGTATATGCATTCATTATAGTCACAACTTCTTGTTGAATTCATCACTTAATCATTCCATAATGCTCTTCTTTGTCTCTTTTAAGAGCTTTGTGTGTTTAAGTAGATTTTATCTGATATTAGAGTGGCTACACCTGTTCATTTGTGCTTTTCATTAGCATGAAATATCTTTTCCTGTCCTTTAATCTTCAGTCTGTTTCTTTGTTGATGAGGTATGTTTCTTGTAGGTGACAAATACATGGGTCTTGTGTTATAATCCATCCATTCAGCTAGTCTATATCTTTTAATTGGAGAATTTAGGCCATTTAATTCAAGGCTACTAATGATAAGTAACTACTTAGTCCTGACTTTTTTCCATAAATATTCCTATTGTTTACTTTGGATTTCCTTTGAAATTTTATTGGGAGAATTTATGCCTTCACATTCTTTTATAATGATAACTATCTTTCTGTGTTTCTCTGTGTAGCATATGCTTAAGCATCATTCGTTAAGGCTGGGCAACTGGTGACAAATTATTTCAATTTCTATTTATTATGGAAGACCTTTATTTCACCTTCATTCATAAATGAGAGCTTTGCAGGGTACATTATTCTCTGTTGAAAGGTTTTTTTTTTTTTTTAGACTTGGACCTTGCCTCAATTCTCTCTTAGCCTATAGGTTTTCTGATAAGAAATCAGCTGAGTATAACAGGAGATCCCTTGAAGGTAATCTGGTGTTTCATACACATTTTAGAATATTTTCTTTATGTTTTATTGTTGAAAGCTTGACTACAATGTGTCATGGTGAAGGTCTTTTCTGGCTATGTCTATTAAGAGATCTATGTTCTTCTGTACTTGGATGTCACTTTCAATTTCCAAATCAAGGAAGTTTTCTGTTATTATTTCACTAAAAGCCTTCTAATCCATTCTCTATTTTGACACCTTCAGGAATTCCTAAGACCCATATGATGGATCATTTGATAATATTTATTTGATAATATTTTAATTTTTCTAATTTCTTCTCTCTCTTTTTTGTCTGAATATTTCCAAAGATGCGTCTTCTAGCTCAGATACTCTTTCTTCTGCTTAACCAAGTCTATTGCGATGGCTTTCCACTATATTTTTATCTGACATACTGAATTCTTCATTCCTAATATTTCAGTTTGATTTCCCCTCCAAATCTCAATATCATGGGAAAAGTTTTCATCTAAGTCATGTGTGTATTTGACTAATGAATTTGCTTCTCACTGCTTCTTTTTTTTTTTAACTTTTATTTAATGCATATAAATTTCCAAAGTACGACTTATGGATTACAATGGCTTCCCCCCGATACCGTCCCTCCCACCCACTACCCTCCTCTTTCCCACTCCCTCTCCCCTTCCATTCACATCAAGATTCATTTTCGATTATCTTAATATACAGAAGATCAGCTTAGTATACATCAAGTATGGATATCAACAGTTTGCTCCCACACAGAAACATAAAGTGAAAAATAATAGATGATTTTTTTTAAATGATGATGAAATCAGAGCAGACCTATTGTCATGTTTAATCCCAGTGAGAGTCAAGTTGGGAATTGATAATTTCTTTTTTTTTTTTTTTTACAGAGGATCAGTTTAGTATGCATTAAGTAAGGATTTCAACAGTTTGCACCCCCATAGAAACACAAAGTGAAATATATTGTTTGAGTACTCGTTATAGCATTAAATCTCAATGTACAGCACATTAAGGACAGAGATCCTACATGAGGAGTAAGTGCACAGTGACTCCTGTTGTTGACTTTACAAATTGACACTCCTGTCTATGGCATCAGTAATCTCCCTATGCTCCAGTCATGAGTTTCCAAGGCTATGGAAGCCTCTGAGTTCTCTGACTCTTATCTTGTTTAGACAAGGTCATAGTCAAAGTGGAGGTACTCTCCTCCCTTCAGAGAAAGGTACCTCCTTCTTTGATGACCTGTTCTTTCCACTGGGATCTCACTCGCAGAGATCTTTTGCCAGAGTGTCTTGGCTTTCCATGCCTGAAATACTCTCATGGGCTTTTCAGCCAGCTCCGAATGGCTTTAGGGCTGATTCTGAGGCCAGAGTGCTATTTAGGACATCTGCCATTCTATGAGTCTGCTGAGTATCTCATTTCCCATGTTGGATCACTCTCCCCTTTATTTACTCCATCGGTTAGCATTAGCAGGTACTAGACTTGTCTATGTGCTCCCTTTGACTCCCAGTCCCTCCACCATGACCAACTGTGAACTGAAACTGATCACCTGGAACAGTGAGATGGCATTGGTACATGCCACCTCGATGGGATTGAATTGGAATCCCCTGGTATGCTTCCAGCTCCACCACTTGGGGCAAGTCAGCCTGAGCATGTCCCAAATTATACATCTCTTCCCTCTCCCATTCCCACCACCATGTTCAACAGGGATCACATTTCAGTTAATTTTCAACACTTAAGAATAACTGTGCATCAATTACAGATCTAAACCAGTCATATTAAGTAGAACAGATAAAAAAACTACTAAGAGGGATAATGTATTAAGTTGTTCATTAACAGTCAGGGCTATGCTGATCAAGCCACCATTTCCCATAGTGTCCACCTCACTCCAACAGGTTTCCCTCTTGGTGTTCAGTCAGTCGTCACCGATCAGGGAGAACATATGGTATTTGTCCCTCACTGCTTCTGAGTAAACATATGATCATTCTTTTGAATTACTTTCAGTCACTAATTCAGTCTCTTCATCTTCACATCCTAATACTGAAGTGTTGTTGTGTTCCTTTGGGGGAGTCATGTTGTCTTCCTTGTTCTTATTTCTTGTACTTCCAAATTTATTTTTTGGTATTTATGGAAATACTTGGTTTTCCCTCTGATGGCTGTACCTTTGAACTATGCCTTTGTGGCTTGGTGGGTTGTCTGATCTTTCAGTGAATATCCAGAGGCATGTTCTAGGTGGGGCCAAGAAATTCTAGTCAGTGCTCAATGTGGGGTGAGAATTCAGGATGATATCCAAGTTGGGGATAGTAGATCTCCTTTATTGTTAGCAGGGCAGAGGGTATGATCACACCCATTGGTGTAACCAGAACCTAACTCTCTCCTATCCAAGGTGAATGATAACTGTTGTTGGCCTCCAATGAGTACAAAACTCATCCACGCTGGTGCAAAAACCAGATTGGATCTTTGTGATCCTCAGTGTGAGCAAGGAACTCTCTGCAATGACTCACCCCAGGCCATTAGGGAACTCTTAGTCACAGTAATTGTACAGACACCCAGTTACACATCAAGCCCGATTGTGCAGTCACAGAATTACCACAGTCATGCAAGTCTCCCACAGTCATGGGTTACAGAGGATCTGCTCCATCCCACAAGCCTACCAGCTCTCTCTGCAGAGACAGCAGAGATGTTACTAGAGTCAGCTGCCTGTGAGTGCTCCACCTTGACAGTTTTGAGTTCCAGAGCCAATGATATGTTGAAAGCAGGGGGCACAGTCCTACATGGGTGCCAAACCACCTGCTAACCTTCCCAGCCAGACTCAAAGTCAATGGAGAGAATGGATGTTTCCATTTTTAAAGTCCTCTTGCCGTAGCCTCTGCTTGTGTCAAAATGGTGCCTTCTCCCTGCCGGTTTCAGGGTGCCCTCAGTCTCAGATGGTAGCATGTCCTCCAGCCCCCGGCTCTGGGGGTAATACGTGGTTTCCTAGCTCGCAGATGTGTGTCTGCACTGTCCATACTGCTCCACATGGGTGCAGGGGCCCAATTCCTTCTGTAGAATTTCCACTGCAAATTCCTCTCCAGTTCTCCCTTGGGAATCACTTATTCCATGTTTCTTCTGCTATTGTCCCCTAGTCAAAAACAGCATATCTTTTCCCTATTTGGCAATCTTGGAATCTCCAGGATGTCTATTAAAATTGAGTGTTTTGATGTTGTATTTTAGTGTATTCTGAGACTCTTAAAGTATTGTAAATCTTACCTTCTTCAAATAGCTAACCAAAGTGTTTTCATATAATCTTCCTCTTTTTTTTTTTTTTTTTTTGACAGGCAGAGTGGACAGTGAGAGAGAGAGACAGAGAGAAAGGTCTTCCTTTTGCCGTTGGTTCACCCTCCAATGGCCGCCGCGGCCGGCGCGCTGCGGCCGGCGCACCGCGCTGATCCGATGGCAGGAGCCAGGAGCCAGGTGCTTTTCCTGGTCTCCCATGGGGTGCAGGGCCCAAGCACCTGGGCCATCCTCCACTGCACTCCCTGGCCACAGCAGAGGGCTGGCCTGGAAGAGGGGCAACCGGGACAGAATCGGCGCCCTGACCGGGACTAGAACCCGGTGTGCCGGCGCCGCTAGGCGGAGGATTAGCCTAGTGAGCCGCGGCGCCGGCCTTATAATCTTCCTCATTAAAAGTCTTTTGTGAAAGTTGACAAATAAATTACAAATAATTATAAGCTAAAATGAGAGAAATAATTAATTAAAATAAGTACAGTACAGCCAGAAGAAATAGGATTATGGAAACAGCATAGCCATATCCTCTAATTTGAAAATGAAGAAACCCCAGGTTAAGATAATGTCATATTAATTGTCATGTTTTAATAAGAAAATAATAAATCCTAATTTATGGCCTGAATAAAGAATGTGAAATTTATTGCAACAAACAGAATCTTTGACTGAAAAAAATTATTGGAGTTACTTCTCAGGGCTATGAGCAGATGCACTAAAAAGATATAGTAAAAGTGCATCAGCTTTTTTGCTTGTTTGATCAATTTTGAAGCCTGCGTTTTGGCACTGCTCTAGCGAAGTTACATCACATAAAAGAATCAAATCAATGATTTACAATTTCCTAAAACTTCTGTTTCCACACTAATTTCACTGTAAATGATAAATATGGTTACTGACAATTTCTGAGATAAAGGAAAATTTGTGAGAAATGAATCAAATATGATATAATGAAATCAAGCAAAATAAAAAAATCCTCAATAACTGAGGAGAAACAATGATTCATATACCTATAATATGGCTATGTAGGTGCCCTTAAGTTCATATTTACCTATCATCTTTAGACAGTCTTCTATAAAATGTATATTGTGCTCATGTGTTAAACAATATTATGTGCAAATAAATTTTCACCTTACAGCAAACTCTGGTATATGTCTTATTTTCCTCAAATATCTTTTTATGCTATGTAACAAGAAATTTCTATGATGATTTGTTGATCTTGAAGTTAAAACAAAGCAAAATGAAAAAACATTTAAAAAAATGAGAATGAAAGGGATCAGGGTTGTAGTAGTAAAATAAGCCGCTGCCTGCAGCACCAGCATTCCATGTAGGCGCCGGTTTAAATTCTGGCTACACCATTTCTCATCCACCTCCCTGCTAATGCACTTGGGAATATAGCAGAGGATGACCTAAGTGCTTGGACGCCTGCCCCCATGTGTGAGACATGATGAAGCTCCTGGCTCCTGGCTTTGGTTTGGTCCTATTATTGCAGCTATGTGAGAAGTGAATCAGTGGGTGAAAGACCTCTCTCTCTCTCTCTCTCTAACTCTGCCTTTTAAATAAAAAAAATCTTAAAAGAAGAGGGCCAATGATTGTGGATTCTAAGAGATAAAAGTAGAACTGTATTTCCTAATAATAAACTCAGTTCACTTTCCTGAGCTGCCTTTCCTTAGCAGGTGTTTGTTAATGCTCTGAAGTTATACCTAAAACACAGCTTCCCTAATTTGATAACATTGTCTTGGGCTTGCACTACACTTTATAATCTAACCAAAAATAACTATTTCTATTGAAGATAGTTTCTATTAGTTTCCAAATATTTTAGTTCATTTTTTTCATAAATTACAAAAAAGCATAATTAATTCAATTAAATAGCTCTCAAAGAACTGTAAGAAGAAAAGGGTAAACTGCAATCCTTGGTCCCAAACAGTTTATCCTGATGGAATTTGATACATGATTAAATTTCAATGTACAATGTATAGCTATATGAATGATATAATAAAAAATGCAGAAGCCAAAGTAATTAATTCACCTTGGATTAAGAAAGAGTTTTAATTGTCTCAAATAAAAGGATTTTGATAGTCACATCAGTAAACTGATGTAGTTGGTAGCTCCAAGCTCTTATTCCCTTTACAGAAGCATTGAAAATAAGTAGAAACTGTTGGAACCAACTTTATCTGAACTTTAGGAATATAAGAGAGTATAGTACAACTTTCTAATATCAGTAATATCAATTAGAGACAAAGGAAGAACACAGAACAGACTGGACCCTTGTGATGTTTATTTCTGAAGGACAGTGGAGGGAATTCCAGTGTTTGAAGCATTATTCTTTAAGGCTTTGATTTTGTAAATTAATTTGACCTTAAACATAAAGGCCATATTGTTGAACACACATAGATATACACAAGCAATACGATTCAACATTTGTCTCTTACTTTTTAATGGATAGATGGACCACAGGATTCTCTCTTTAAGGAACATGTTATTCATTCATTTATACTTGCATGTCAAAAAATGTGCATATAAATGAGCTTTATTATACTAGATTTAAACAGCAAAATATGATGCTTCTCAGGTACTGAAAAAAGTAGAGAGAACCCTTTGCATTTTAAATCAGTATCCTTAATTACTTGAAGAGTTTGCTCATCAGTGAGCTCAAGTTCCAAACGCTTAGCCTCATTTTTGGAATATAGAAGCAGTCATTGTGTTTCTATTACATTACTTAATGCTTTTTTCCAATCTGGAGAGTTACCTTAACAACCAAGTCACTAACTCACATTTACGTCTTAATTTACCCTGAACTGCAATGTAATTCCAAAAACTTTTGCCCACAGTGCTACATACTACTCTTTAGTTAGAATTACAGCACTTCACCCCTTTCTAATTGTCTTATATACATTTTATTTATCACAGCAATTTTTAATGAAATGATTCTTACAATAATTACAAATAGTTTATTGGATCAGTTTCCTCCAACATGTTCCTAAAATTAAATATTAATGGAACTTGAGCTTAGCGTACAGTACATCTGAATACATTTATTTGCAAACAGATGACTTTATTTCTGTTGAATGAATATGATTAACATCCACAAATTTAAAATTTTAGCCAAAAATACAATCAATGTAACCCCTTTACATCTAAAGAAGCTCTCCATTATTTATAATCAATATGTACTCTTTGTGATGGAGTAAGCTTTTTAAATTCCTTATTTCTCAGATACACACAATCACTGTAAAAAATGAAAATAAGTTTCCTTAATCAAGTACATACACTAAAAATGTCAAACAGAAAGTACATGCAAGTCATTCTGGCCAAAAGGGTATAAAATGATTTGCAATTCCTTGTATGTAACTGTAAAATTATTTTTTAAGGAGAGTTTTAATTTATAAATCAATTATTAGAGAGTCTGAACATTAGGCTGACTCTAAACAGAGAAACTGTTTATATAAAGATTGTATTGTTGTATCTCAAATGAATTTAATCCATCTTTTTTGAAATATCTGTATAAAAGTTCATTTGTAACTATTATCATAGTTGATATTATATAAGTAAATATGGAATTTTGCTGCCCTGATTACACTTTGATTAATGTTAGTAGAAATAGCGTAGCTTGCTAAAACATAACATCCTCATAATGATGAAAATTAAATTTTGTTTTTCAAACTACATTAGGGAACAGATTTGTAATAGAATCGACTACTGACAAAAAAAAATCCTGGAATTGTCAGAATGAAACACTCACTTGATTCCCTGAGCTCCTCCAGTTTTACTTTGCACACAATAGAAGGTATTAAATTTCTTTTAATTTTTTTCTTTATTGTACATCATTCATTTATTATACTGATCTGGAAAAAAAATTCAACACAGTTATGCTCAACATGAATACTGTGCCCATGTAGCAGGAACAAGCAAGTGAAATATGATTCAGAAATAAGACATGATGAAAGACAGCTGGATATGATCAAGAGGCACCTGAATGTCACAAAACAGGGCAGGGAAGGAATTTTGAGATAGGCAGTATGTGCACTGCTATGCTTAAGAGTTCAATAAGCTCAGCCAACGACGCGGCTCACTATGCTAATCCTCCGCCTTGCGGCGCCGGCACACCAGTTCTAGTCCTGGTCGGGGCTCCAGATTCTGTCCCAGTTGCCCCTCTTCCAGGCCAGCTCTCTGCTGTGGCCAGGGAGTGCAGTGGAGGATGGCCCAAGTACCTGGGCCCTGCACCCCATGGGAGACCAGGATAAGTACCTGGCTCCTGCCATTGGATCAGCGCGGCGGCCATTGGAGGGTGAACCAACAGCAAAGGAAGACCTTTCTCTCTGTCTCTCTCTCTCACTGTCCACTCTGCCTGTCAAAAAAAAAAAAAAAAAAAAAAGAGTTCAACAAGCTCACCCACATGAGTTAGGAATGGTTTACATTCTTGTGACCGCCAAGTGGGACCTTTTGAACAACCACTAGAAACAACAGAAGGGTTTTTCTTTAATATAGAATACACACACACACACATTTTGTAAATGGAAATATAATAAATAATCTTAATTCAGGATGAGTTTCAAACTTCTGAGCTAATTCATTTGGAGTCAGGGAGCAAATAGTCATTATTTTTGCTTTGCAGGATTATTTTTTAAAATATTTATTTCATTTTATTGGAAAGTCAGACGTGTGTGTGTGTGTGTGTGTATCAGGAGAGAGAGAGAGAGAGAGAGAGAGGGAGAGAGAGCGAGCTCTTCCATTCATTGCATTATTGGGTCACTCCCCAGATAGCTACATCAGCCAGGGCTGGGGCTCCAGGAGCCAGGAGCTTCATCCAGGTCTCCCATATGGGTTCAAGGGCCCAAACACTTGGGGCATGTTCCCCTGCTCTTCCAGGTGATGAGCAATGGGTTGGATCTGAAGTGGAGCAGCTGGGTCACAAAGAAGTGTCTTGTTTGTTTAGCTATCTTTTTTCCTTGCAGGTTATATTCATCTGGAATGAGCAGAGACTTCATCCAACCACCAGGCTGTGGAACAGTAAGAGACTGGCTGTTGGGACACAGTTGGCTTTGTTGTTTCTCACCAGTGATCAGGTCTTAGCATAGTCCCTCCCTATTCCCTACTCAAGCACACCTTTATTAAACAAAGCAATAGGAGAAAACAGAGCTTTTACCTCTCAGTTCTCACAAATAAATGGAGCAGATCCTCTGTTTGGACTGAAAGCCCATGCCCCAGAGGTACTGTTCTGAATAGATTCTATAAAGTGAGTAGGCGTGTGGGGACAAAAATGGCTACAATAAAAACAGGAGGCACCAGTCCTCATCTGCAACTACATCCTAAGATGCCTACAGATGCACTCAGGGTGACGCGAGCAGAGGAATGGTGGGCAGGGAGAGCTCCTTGGAGAGTAGTCTGCAGCTCATCTTCACTTCTCAGCTCCGCCTTGGGAAGCCAGAGCATCCATAGCTTTCCACCCAGTCTCTCCATTCCCCAGGAAAGGCTCAGCCTTGAAGGGCTGCACGTTCTTGTTCAATTCAAGGACAGATGGGAATATCTGTTGACAGGTTGAGCTCCATAACAGCCTGTTCAGAGAGAACTTCTGGATGTTTGACAATGCCCTGAAGGCTACTGCCTGGGCTTAAATCAGTGTCCGTTTTCCCTACTTGGACAGGGGAACTGTTTCAGTGAATTTTGTATACCTGTAATGCTTCCTGAGATTGCTTAGGCAGGTTGGTTGGGTTCTATCAGATGTTGTGGGACACAGAAACACCTCCTGATCTTTATCTGGGACTTATCATGTTTGGTAATAACTTAATAAAGTTTCAGCTTTATTAAGGCCAGTCAGATCCCACCCCTCCACTATCCACTGCCACTTGTTGAAGCTCCAGGTCCTCACAACCTTCAGTCACGTCTTGTCAATGATGTATAGAGTGTCCAGATTGCTCCTTTATGCACTCGGGTAAAGTAGACGTTAAGTTCATTGCCAGCACCTGCCCATGGTGTTTCACCTTAGTATCTTATTCCAGGATCAGGTCAGAGTTGTTCCGGCAACTAAATTGGTTCTTCAAGTTGAGGCCATCTCGCTGGACCAGATAAACATGGCTTGTAGGTGGCCAGAGAAGTTGGCTGGGGATCAAGCAACTGTTATTAAGAATTGCATCTTTTTTTATCCTAAATAAATAAAAAAAAACTGCATATTTGAATATGAAGAAATACACCAGGTTGTTAGAAAGAACTTCTTTCATGATCCATGTCATTAATTTAAGGGATTAAACTATGCTTTGTTTAGAAGTATAAAATCAATGTTTCACACCTTAGAAAGTTTAGAGCCATGTTTTTCATAGATAGTAGCAGAATCACTTTTATAACCAATTGAGTTAATGCTAAGAAAAGTAAAACACATCTGACACAGGGTAAACTTCTTTTAGGATTAACAAACCTTTACAACTCAAATGTGTTGAACGAAGAATTAAATCTGAAGGAAGATTGTCACAGAGTGGATTGGTTTGTTAGGAATCACTAAGTAATGAGAACCCAGGGGGAGCTTATATTTTATTTTATTTTTAAATTTGTAACTGACATAGAATTGTGCTTATTCATGAGGTCTTAAGCAATATTTTTCCAACATAATACACTGTGTAATGTCCAATCAAGGTAAACACATATATTTCCTCAAATATATAATATTTATCTATGAAGAAAATATCCAAAATCACTTCTAGTTTTTAAGAAAAATAAACAGTGCATTGTCATTATCCATCATTATCATATTTTGCAATAGAATAATAGAACTTTTTACTCTTATCTAACTATAGTTTCATACCCATTAATCAACTTTCCTCATATCTTGCACCCCCTTACTCTCCCAGCTTCTGGTAACACCATTATACTCTTAACTTATATGAAATCAAATGTTTTAGATTCCACAGTCTCATCTCTTGCAACAACATGGGTGGAATGGGGATTCATTGTGTTAAATGAAATAAGCCAAGCATAGAGATTCTGTTTTAAATGTGTAATTCTAACTGACTCACTGGGATACTAAAAAGAGTTCTGTGGCAAGTGTTTTTCCTACTTCTTTTCTCTTTCCATTGTACTTAGGCTTTTTTGCCTCCAAATCTAGGCACAAAAAATAAAACACACCAAACAAATAGAGAGAAACGAACTATACTTTATAATTTGGCATCACCAAGATGATAAAGTTATCCAGAAAAAAAGGATCCTGGAATGTAAATTGTTTTAAGCCTATGTTTCCCAAGCAACATAGTTAGATATTAATGTTTTTATAGAACAAAACTAGATATTGTTCTTTACTAGTGAACTATAGACTAGCTGCTCAAGGAATAGTTTGTCAAATAGGAAAATCAAAAGGTCAAGATTTAGATACATGCATTTTTCTTTCATATAACTGTACATATTGTTAAAATATGTAAAATACTGTATTCATTTGATAAATAGCCATTTCCACTCCCCAGTGCTCATTCCCCCCAGTTATCTCTTGTCACTCTTAAATTCTTCCCTCAACCCATCAACTAAAGAGGTAACGTGAGGCACAAAAGGGGCCACCAGCCCACTGCTCCAGTCTCACAGCCACTGTCTGTTCTGTGAAGGGCTGTGCCTATGCTATAGTGATGACACTGCCGATAGAAGTTTAATGTAACTTTAATCCAGGGGACAGTTTTCCCAGTTCATAATATCCATTCTTAATGCAAAATATTACCATATAATCATTTTCCAGTAAGAACAATTTGTGCTCCTAATAAATAGCCTATACCATTTTCAGTTTATAATACTGTATATTCTCCCTTAATAATGAACAGTAACTCTGCTTATTAAGCACAGATAATGACACTGCTACTTTTAACATCAAATGACACAAATTTCTTTTTCTGTCTCCTAGAAATTAATGGAATTTAAATGACTACATATGAAGCCAAATTATACTACATAAATTACTTATTTACCATTAGTCTAGTATTCTATTTGAATATTTTGTTCAGATATCTCCTAAATGGTATTTTTCATTGAATTAATTTATCTTAACTCTGAAAATATGCCACTCTGTTCCTCATTAACAACAATTAAAGTACCCCAAAACAAGTTTTAAAATATTTCATAGGTAATAGATCTAGAAACAAGATTAGAAGTAATTAAAATATTTCTGACCTAGTGGTCATTCTATGAATACAGCACAATACTACTATCCTATTCATATATTTGACCAAAAATCTGGTTTTGATAATAATACCTAATTCTCTCTTAAAATGTCCCTATGCTTTTTAAAATTTTATGTACATATGTGTTTGTTTTGGAGGAAAATAGGGATAAATAGTTGATAGATTGATAACTTCCATCTTCTATTTCACTCCTTAGCCTACAATGACAAGGACTGTGTAGTGGCAAATCTGGCAGACTGGAATTCAATCCAGTACTCCCACATGGAGAGCATGAACTCGACTACTTGAGCCATCACTGCTGTCTCCCAGGGTGTGATTTAACAGGAACCTGGAATCAGAAACCAGAGCCAGGACTCAATCCCAGGCATTTCAAAATATCACTGCCTTACATCTAGGAACAGATTCTCAGTATTTGCAAGACAGTCATCCTGTGAAAATGGTTTGAGAGCTATTTTTAAGAAAAACCTCCTGGGGCCGGCGCCGTGGCTCACTAGGCTAATCCTCCGCCTTGCGGCGCTGGCACCCCGGGTTCCAGTCCCGGTTGGGGCGCCGGATTCTGTCCCAGTTGCCCCTCTTCCAGGCCAGCTCTCTGCTGTGGCCAGGGAGTGCAGTGGAGGATGGCCCAAGTACCTGGGCCCTGCACCCCATGGGAGACCAGGAGAAGTACCTGGCTCCTGCCATCGGATCAACGCGGTGTGCCGGCCGCAGCGCGCCGACCGTGTCAGCCATTGGAGGGTGAACAAACAGCAAAAGGAAGACCTTTCTCTCTGTCTCTCTCTCTCACTGTCCACTCTGCCTGTCAAAAAAAAAAAATTAAAAAAGAAAAACCTCCTGGAAACTGACAATCTTAATTCAGGTGCTTCAGAAGAGGCATAATTTTAACAAGTAAAATAAGGAGAAGGGTGTAGCCAATGTGATAGATTTATAAAAACCGGAGCAAAATTCAAAACTTAATGTTATTTGTCCTTTGTCCTAATTAGAATAAGTGTCCAGGAAGAAAAAAATGAATTCTGTTTTCAATCCTCAGTCCCTAAGATCCACTCACATTTCCTCTTTGAAATAAAGATTCCAATTGTGATACTCTACCTCCTGAAAAGTAGCAGCACAACACATACACACACACACACACACACAAAGAGAGACAGAGAGAGAGAGAGATCTTCCATCTGCTGTTTCACTCCCCAAATGGTTGTACTGGCCAAAGCCAGGAGCTTCATCAGGGCTTCTCAAGAGAGTAGCAGGGATGGAAGTAATTGGGTCATCCTCTGCTGTTTCTCAGGCCATTAGCAGGGAGTTGAATCAGAAGTGGAGCAACCGGGATATGAACCAGTGCCCATGAACCTGCTACACCAAAATGTCAGCCCCAGGCATAATTTTAAAAGAAATATAGCTTTCACTTTCTTGAAACTCAGCAGCAAGGTTGGTATAAAATCCAGACTTTACTACTAAAAAGTGAGGCCACTTGGAGAGATCCTGAACGATGAAGCACCAAAGAGAGAAAGAGGCTACATGAGGGAAAGCTAAGAAGCCCACTCCAATAGTCAGCATCAAGACCACACAGAATGAATAAGATATTCCTGACCTTACAGCTCCACCCCTCTCTCAAGTCAGTAGAGCTAAACAAATTATCTCAGGCCACCTACTAGAGCAGAAGAGCCAACCAAGCAATGCACAGAATCACGGGAAATGGGAACTCATTGTTTTAAGATGCTGAGTTTTGGATAAGTTTGTTACACAGAGATACAGACCTAATGTGGTCCTTGAAAATACTTCTGATGGAGTCAACTTGTCCTATCCCTTAATTGGTGATCATTTCTTTATTCCTCCTGTCTAAGAACAAACTTTCCCCCATCATATTGTAGAAACCAATTTACTTCAAATGAAGAGAATGAATGAATCCTTTGGACAGTGAACTCTTAAGAGCTCACATTCTTAACTCATTGATTTATTATTTTTTTCTTATTGTCATGAAATATATATAAAATTTATCATTTTAACTATTTTGACATGAAAGATTCACAGGCAGAAAACAATCAGTGGTGTGTAACAATCACCAACATATCATTCCAGAACACCAGCGTCATACCAAATGAACATATCCATCTTCTAACAATAATTAATGAGCTCCTCTGTCTCCGGATATATCAGTTCTGGATATTTTCATCAAATTTCAAAACAGAAATGTAATTGTACCACATGTGGTTTTTTGTGACCAGCTTCTGTCATTTACAATACTATTTCCCAAGTTAAGCCATCTAGATCATTGTTTTGTATATAGGAAGAAAGAAATCTCCTGGTCATCACCTATGTAGGAATCTCAACTTTTTTGTGAGGAGGGGAATTTGTAAAGTGTTTCATCCTCTCCATTGCAGAGAGGCAAATATTTTTGCCCAACTAAAGGTCCACTGGAATTGTTTTCATTCTCAATCCAAAGTTTGTAAAAAGTTAATTCTGTAGTCACTCTTATGGGGGAAAAAAAGGCAGTTTTGGTTTAGCAGATTTTTCCTACCTTTATACAAGTTGACAAGGATTCCTGCTGCAACAGTTTATTTTACATGTCAACTTGACTAAGCACAGGCTTCCCAAATGATAGGTCAAATATGATTCTGGTTGAGATTGGCACTCAGATTGATAGAATGAGTAAAGCAAATTGTCCACCCCACTGCGGATGGGACTCATCTAATCAACTGAAGATCTAAATACATCAAAAAGATTCATTAAGATAGAGCTTCACCTGCCCGACTGAGCTACGATAAAATTTTCCCGTGCCCTTAGACTTAATGTATACCTTCTCCTCTTCGTTCCTTGCCTTTAATTTGGACTAGAACTATGCCACTGGCCCTTGTAGGTCTCCAGTTTGTCAACTGCAGTTTCTGGGACTCAGCCACTATAATTGTGTAGACAAAATCCTTGATGATATATAGATAGATAGATAGATAGATAGATAGATAGATAGATAGCCAATTGTTTGCAATCCTATAGAGACCCCAATATATCTATTTTTTTCATTCCTTAACAAATATACTAGTGGATCAGAATATATATGCATCAGCATTAATGCTTGTTCATATCTCCAGAGCAGGCCTTAATCTAAGTCTCTTCATCATCTCCAGAATATAAAATGATCTTGGGGGCCAAAAGATCAATACAATTGGTTCAGAGAAGTAGTATCTTCCTCTCTTTCCCACAATATTCATTTCAACATAAAATAGAAAAAATAAAATTATTTTCAAAGTGTTATACTTCATCTTTGTTGTTAGCATTCCATCCGTTAAAATTTGTACCTTATCTTTCCTCACTAAAACTGAGGCATGGCTTATTACTTTCAGGTTACTGAAGATTTGACTTTTCTGTTTTCAAATCTGTAAGTTGTCAAAGAGTAATTAAATAATTCACCCTATGAGAAAAGAGAGTCAAAATGTTAAAGTTGGTACAAAATAAAATTAGCCTGTGTCAAAAGAAATGAAAGATGCTAAATATCCATAACATCTCTCATTTAGTCTTCTTATCCTCTGATTCAGACTGCAAGAATTCATGTCTGAGCCCTGATGCATGGGAGCTGTGGAGCCAGGAGACAGTACTATCAAATGCCAGTGGCTTAAGCAATGAGACACAAAAACCTCTCCATGTGAGGCAGTTTTGCTATTTGCAAGAGTTGAGTATATGAAGTTTAGCACCCTTGGTTTGTCTATAAGCACACCCAGCATTAGGCATTGATCACCTGTCGCTCCCCCTCTTCGTGGAGGAACGACACAGGACCCTGCACTGTTCTTTTGTCTGCTCGGCCCTCCCCGGGTTTGCTGCTGGTTCTTCCCGGGTTGGCTGCCGTCCCTCCACCTCCATAGAGGGGCGGACCCCCCTGCCACTTTCCCCACTTCCGCAGGGGAGCGGCACACCGCCGGCCGGCTCTCTCGGGGGCTGCTCAGATGTTCCTCGGGTGTTCCTGGTGCATGTTGTCTCTCTCCTCCTTTATAGTCCTCTTCCACCAATCCCAACTCTGCTACCCACGTGCCGAGTACACTGCTCTCCTCCAATCAGGAGCAGGATCAGCTCCTGCAGGTCATCACTCAAGTTGGCGAGAGGCAGCTGCGTAGAAGCTGTTTACTCCTCTCCCAGCGCCATATTGTGGGAGAGCAGATGCATAGAATAAGTCTTAATTCGAGTAACTTAGTCTAGTCCGAGTTGCTCCCCACAGTCACCATTACCCAAGAGTCAGTAGCCTTCAAAAATCCAACACTGGCAACATTTTTAGACCACATTGGTAGCTTCCCAGATGGAGAGGCTAGTAAAACTGTGGAATCCAGAAAACAAACTTGCAAATCATTGGATATAGGTTTTAAAGGACAATTTTGGGTAAGCCAAGTCAGAAGCAGAGATAGGTCAATTTGTCACTGTTGTGTTTATTACTCTCTGTGTACTTAAGTTAGGTTGGACTGATCACATCCACAGCAATGTCCTGGACCACTGTCTGTATCTTATTCAGTGCAATTTATAAACTCAATGCTATGTGATTTATACAGCAATCTATTCTTCTCAGGAATGAGACAGTATAATAGTTTCCCTTTCAACTGTATACCTCCAGTATGGAAACTTGTTTCTAAAACATAACAGACAGTTTAAGTGAAGTCCATTGCTTTTTAAAAAAGGTAATTTCAAGACAAATTTAAGCACTGGCTTGTTTGTAAAAATTTCTGAAATATAAATTAATTTTGAATAATGCAAACTCAAACTACACTGTTTAAGATGAAGCTTTTCCATTTAAATTTCATGAAAGATTAAGGCAGCTAAAAAATAAATATAGATTGACTCAAAGGAACAGTTTGCATTTAGATGTTGAAGACAGTAGAGAAACTGTTTTATATTCTTATCATTTGCATATATATGTGGGTAAAGAAAGGAGTAAAGATCAAGAACCTGAACTCTGAAATGGCATTTCAATAAACAATCCAGTGACAAAGGGTTTTTTCATAGATCAACCAATTTACTTCTTCCAGCCTTTCTAGGTAAAATATTATAAACCTTACTTCTCTACCTCTTGCAATTTTAGTGAAAGAAAAACTATTTTGAAAAAATATACAAGTGCAATCAACTAGATATTAGCTAGAAAATGAAATCATCATCTCTTTTTCATATCAAATTAAATTAAATTTCAATTTTAGAAGTAACATACAGTAGGTTGTATACTACTCTTGAATCCAAATTCAACATAAGACTTTCACAAGTATAGCATAATAACTTTTAAAACATAGACTTACCTCAAATGTTAATTTAAAATGTATTATTTTAAAATGCAAATGAACAGTTATAATGGGTTAGTCCTGGTGATACTCATCTGTGGCACTGATTAATATTTGTTTTGCTTTAATTTTTTATAACTGCAAAAAATGAGAGAACTAAGATAATTTTTCAATACTTTCCAACTTTTTTGCCCCATAATACTTTTCCTAACTTACCTTTCTAACCTCTGCCAAGTGATGAGACATGAAACAGTAACCTTGGTTACATAGTAATGGAAAACATTTTTCAAGAAATTTTTAAACAGTGATAACAAATTTGCCTAGTGGGTAAATCTAAAATGTTCCCTTATATGAGATGTTTGTCTTCCAATGGATTTATATATTCTTGCTCCCAGAGTTATTAACTTCTCATTTGTAAAAAACTGCATACCCCCGACCAAGGATTAGCATTGTCTTTCTTGAAAAATCACTCCATAGACATTTACTGAGGATGTTATATACAAAACACTGTTAAATATCATAAATGGATCTTAAAAACAGAGGGAAATGTATGCAATATAGAATATCTAAGGATTATGTGCTCAATGCTCAGACAAATCTAAGTTAATGAATTTTTAAAACATCAGTTATCATTCATAATGATCATATGATTTGAGCCATTTTGACGAAGTTTACATGATGCAAGCCTTAAAAAATAAAATGTAATGAAACAAAATAATTTTAAGATTATTCATTGTATAATCAATAGATTTATTGAGTGATAGCCTAAGCAATCACTAATTACATTTTTGAATCAAAAAACACTTGCTTACAGATTCCAATATACTTTACTTTTCTAGTCCCATGGCATTTCCTATCACCAAATATTCTAATTTAAGAAAACCCGGTCTCATAAACTTTTTCTGAAATATCTGCCACATTACCTACCAACATTATTTATTAACCATCTGAAAGCAAATGATTAGCATGTGTTTCAGACACAGCAGATAAAAAAAAGATAGATTTGAGTATGATCAATTCTGACACATATGTAGACTGGGCTAGACATACTGCATAAGTCAGCATTAAGGTACTGTTTCTCTTCACATTTTTAGAATCATTGTTGACTAGGCAACTATGTACAGAATGTATAGAAATTAAGAAGAGGCTGATCAAACTAAAGCCTTGACCTTTGAACTAGACATAAAAGTCTACATAACGTCATAAGAGTTCTTTATATTTTATTTAAGGAAGACAAACTTTATGCATTTCATATATATGGGAACATAGTAAGTCCTAATAGATGAAGAATTGGTGTGTAGGTAGATTATCAATTACTTGCCAATAGGTTGCTGTAACTAGTAGGACGCTAAATGGGCCTGAATGATTATATTCTTAACAAGACCACAGATTATCACAGTGTGTGTTTTTCAAACAAAGTTGAAGCTCATTCATTCCTTTGTTCTTTTCCCCGTTAAAGATGATGTCAACAATTTAGAGTCCAAAGACTCACTAGTGGAGACTGTTTTCCACCAGAGTCACTTTTTCTTTGTACAGCCTTCACAGATGGTCATTAATTCCTTCCCTCCTTGACACATATTCTGTTCTATTCATCAAAAAGTGTAGTCTACTTCCCCTTCTCTTGATTCAAGTCTGGCTGGTACCCTGGCTTTATTAGTGGACCATAGCAAAGATGATGCAGCACAACTTCCAGGTCCAGCCTTTAAGAGGACTGGCAGGTGCCACTTTCTCACTGCGGATATCAACCATTACCTGTAAAGAAAAGGAAACCTGTTGAAGTGAAATGGAAACTATGAGAAACAGTGAAAGGAGGTTTTTTTTTAGCATTAATAAAAATATTTATTTTGATCAATCTACCATACACAAGTCAGTAGAGGTTCCACTCTGCCAGATGCATCCAAGAAGAGCCCTGCGCTGCCCATCGGTGACTGAGCGATATAGCAGATCTTGTCTCAGCAGAGCACACGTGTTCCACGCTGCCATCGTCCGACGACTGTTTCCAAGTCCAGATGACCAAACAGTCCTTTACTCCCAGAGCAGGCTCAAAATAGTTGGTTCAAACATTCCGGAATCTGCACCCCTTTTAAAACCCAGGTAAATCACGAAAGGGGTAAAGCCCCGGTGAATGGCAAACTGGCCGCCCTTGAAGAGCTGCTGCAGGCTCTGCTTGGCTTCTTTGCTCGGCTTCACCATGAGGACGGCCGGGTGGCACACAGCAGACACCACAGGAGCGACCACTTCAGGAATCCCTTTTTTTTTTTTTTTTCCAATTATATGGAATCTTTTATTTCATGTCTAATTCTAACAGTCAGCAATGACGAGGCAGAGCTGGTTTCAAATTATTACTCTTTCGGCCGGCGCCACGGCTCACTTGGCTAGTCCTCCGCCTGTGGCACCGGCACCCTGGGTTTTAGTCCTGGTGTGGGTGCCAGATTCTGTCCCGGTTGCTCCTCTTCCAGTCCGGCTCTCTGCTGTGGCCTGGGAAGGCAGTGGAAGATGGCCCAAGTGCTTGGGTCCTACGCCCGCATGGGAGACCGGGAGGAAGCACCTGGCTCCTGGCTTCGGATCTGTGCACCAGCCATAGAGGCCATTTGCGGGGGTGAAACAATGGAAAAGGAAGACCTTTCTCTCCGTCTCTCTCTCTCTCACTGTCTAACTCTGCCTTGTACTAGGCATTTCTGTGAGGTCTTCAGAGATGTCATAACAAACTCATTGATACTCCTGTCATGCACATGACCTCTAGATGCTGAGAAGTCCAAGATCAAGGAGCTGGTGGGTTGGCTGTCTGCTGAGAGTCCAGTCACATGTCCTGACTGTTGATGTACAACTTAATACTTTATCCCTTTTAGTATTTTTTTTTGTTCTACTTAATACTATTGGTTGAACTCTGTAATTAACACACAATTATTCTTAGGTATTTAAATTTAACTGAAAAGTGATCTCTGTTAAATGTAAAAGTGGGAATAAGAGAGGGAGGAGATGTACAATTTGGGACAAGCTCAAGCTGACTTGTCCCAGATGGTAGAGTTAGAAACGTGCCAGGGGATTCCAATTTAATCCCATCAAGGTGGCATGTACCAATGCCATCTCACTAGTCAAAGTAATCAGTTTCAGTTCACAATGGATCATAATGATAGGTCTAAGAGTCAAAGGGATCACATTAACAAGACTAGTGTCTGCTAATACTAACTGATAGAATTAAAAAGTAGAGAACAATCCAACATGGGAAGCGGAATACACAGCAGACTCATAGAATGGCAGATGTCCTAAATAGCACTCTGGCCTCAGAATCAGCCCTTAAGGCATTCAGATCTGGCTGAAGAGCCCATGAGAGTATTTCAGGCATGGAAAGCCAAAACACTCTGGCAAAAAAAAAAAAAAAAAAAAACACAAATAAATGGAAGATCTCTGCAAGTGAGATCCCAGTGGAAAGAATGGGGCAATCAAAGAAGGAGGTACCTTTCTCTGTAGGGAGGAGAGAACTTCCACTTTGACTATGACTTTGTCTAAATAAGATCAAAGTTGGCAAACTCAAAAGGCTTCCATAGCCTTGGCAACTCATGACTAGAGCCTAGGGAGATTACTGACGCCATAAACAAGAGTGTCAGATTGTTAAGTCAACAACAGGAATCAATGTATACTTACTTCTCATGTGGGATATCTGTCCTTAATGTGTTGTTCAATGTGAATTAATGCTATAACTAGTACTGAAACAGTATTTTACACTTTATGTTTCTGTGTGGGTACAAACTGCTGAAATCTTTACTTAATATATACTAAACTGATCTGTATATAAAGAGAATTGAAAATGAATCTTGATGTGAATGGAATGGGAAAGGGAGCGGGAGTTGGGAGGGTTGTGGGTGGGAGGGAAGTTATGGGGGGAAAAAGCCATTGTAATCCATAAGCTGTACTTTAGAAATGTATATTTATTAAATAGAAGTTAAAAAAGAAAAGAAAATTGCCCTGTGCTACTGAATTAGGCAAGACTAGACGAAAAGAGAGGCCAGGTGGAGAGGAAACAACTGCCAAACACATCAGTAAACATTGTTAGACTTCTCAGTATAACCGCCAGCTCAGCGCCTATAGTTGAGCCATTTAGGTCAGTGTCACAGGGAGGAGGGGATTCATCCTTAATTCCAGTATTTAAAATTGAGACATAATGAGTATTTTTTTTTTGTTTCATGCCAGCAATTCCTGAGGTGATATTTTTACATAGCAATAAATGACAGAAATACACATCCATGGCAAGGAAACAAAGACTTATGGAAATGGTATTCCAAGGTTTAATTTCTATTCCTTATATCAAGCTGGTTATGTTTTCAGCTGATGAAATGGGTCAAGACAATGAAGCTGAAGAACCTAAAACACACATGTCAAGGCTCAGATGCAGATATAACAGAAAATGCAGAGACTAAGAGAACAGCCCTTTTGACTCCAGTGTAAGCACATAATCCTGAGATTTGGATTCATCTATCAGTTCCTTTCATCTCTTCATGCTCCAACCGACACACCCAGAATTTTAAAGTTATTCAAAAGCTTCTACCGTCAAATAAAATAGTCAAATATTTATCTCAAACAACACAGTTCACAAACTTTTACCACCTGTGATTCTTTAAGGTTGGTGGCCATTCCAATCTTAAATTCCTTTCCCACCAAAAGATTTCACTTAGTATTATTGCTTTCATAAATTAATATATTGTATGCCATTGAAGGCATACTTCTCCTCCTGAAACATCTGTTCTGTTTATTTTACTAAAATATTTTATGAGAAAATGAAATATTAATGATTTAAAAGCCAGTGAGACTGCTATGCACTACTTAAATTCAGGGAATTCTATCAAAGATCTGATCCTTGTTAAGTCAATCTTTTATTTCCATGTAACCATGCATAAAACAAAACCGTCTTGACATTGGTAACAAACCCCCATTTCCCTAAAGCTTTTTTAAATTATGCCATTCTAAAGTAGAAATAACAGTAATAAACACAGTAACAGTACATAAAACAAGAAAGATGTGTCAGAGATTTGAGTAGGCCCCAAATATGAGGCCTGGGTACTCAGGAATTCTTAAGACTGCAAATGAACCATAAGAGCAATGGCCCTCATTCTGCCTCCCCACAAGCCTACCCAGTTATCACACAAAAGTAGACTCCCACCACCTATAAAGAAGGTCAAACTATGGAGAGAAACTCTGTCTCTGGAGCTTACATATTGAAGGCTGAGGTTTGAGCAAGAAAACTGAGACTCAAACACCATATCAGGCCCACATGCTGACATGACCCAAGGTGTCATGGCTAGAGGAATTTGAATTCTGTTGTACATAGATAATACAAACTGTCTGTGACAGTGGCAACAACAAAACCCAAGCTCAGTACCGCAACTGGACTGCTTTAAAGAGGAAAGGATATATCCATTTCTGGTCACAAATACTATTTACCTCACTCTCAGCATTTCATCAATACCTATTATCTGCCATTTAATGTAAAATTTTAAAACACACACACAGAAAGTGTAATTTTTCCAACAAATAATGTAGTAGACAACCTGTTTCAGAAATTACCCAGATGTTAGAACTGTCAGTAAAGGACTTTACATACATTTGCCCAAAATAATCAAATTGCATATTCCTACATTAAATAGATGACATTTATCATATATCAGTTATAAATTCATAAATCTTCTTCTAAAGAAATAACATTAAACAATTGTGTCCATTTTAAGATAAATTTGACATATAGTAACAACTTTATCAAACATATGCAGTCATGTCACCATTTCCAAAATCAACATCAGTGAAAGTTCCATTACCTCCAAAATTCTCACATGCTCCTTTGTAGTCAATTTCTCCCTAAACCCTTGCTCCTAATAACCAGTGATATCTTGTCATGTAAACAGAATCACACACCATGTAGCATTTCATTCAAGCTTCTTTCTTTCTCTAAGCCTAATGCATTTTGATGTCGTTCTTACTGTTACATATCCATCCCTCTTTATTTCAGAGTTGTAGTGTTTCAGTGCATAGATACATGATGATTTGTATTTTCTATAAATAGGACATTAGGGGATTGCTTTCTATCTATGGTTATTAAAAATAAAACTACTAAAACATTCACATAAGTGTTTGAGAATCAGTATTAGTTTTAATTTTACTTGGATGAATACTTAGAAATGGTTTACTTTATTGTGGTGTAAGTACATATTTAACATTACAAAACTTCCAGATTGTTTTTACAAAATGACTATATATACCCAGGAAAGCAAGAGTTTTAATTTCATCTCTCCTTTTGGCACCTATCAGAATGTGTTCGTGGGGTCCTGTGACCTAAGATCCCTGATGGGTTCAAAGAATTATGAATTTTAGACTGTGTGAAGTTCTCCCTATTTTGCTTCATCCTCTATGTGTGTTCTCTTGACACTCACTGAGCTCCTTAAAGAGGGTTATTTTGAATTCTTGTCAGGCAGCACACAGATCTTCATTTCTTCAGTGTCAGTAACTATAACTTTATTCTTTTCATTCAGTGGTGTTATGTTTCCTGATTCTTTGTGATCCTTAGTCTTATATTGTCTGTATGTTTGAAGTGGTCACCTCCTCCAGGCATAACTGACTCATTTGGGAGAGAAAGACACACCAGTCAGCCTGGCCAGAGTTCCTGAGCAGCCTAGATAATGGGGTCCATGGGGCTTTGGGAACAGGCTCAATGCTGGGTTCTACAGGCAGATGGATCCAGTGTTGGGTTGTTGTTAGGATACACAGATAGCCTTGTTTACTGAGGTTTGCAGGTTGGCTATTGAAATCAGTGTAATGATTACTGAGAACCCCTCCCCCACAGCTTTTCTTTGTTCTAAGCTACCCCAGGCAACCCAGCTGTGCCAACTCCCTGCCTGCTGGGTGTACTTCAACCAAGGGAGCCCCTCAGGTAGATTCTTGAAGTGCTGGAAAATTTACATGAGTACTTAACTCTTTCCTTCCTTCACAGGAGAACTGCCAGAGCCAACTTGAGGGAAGGGTGACATGAACAGACTAAAATTTTTCTTCTAATTATTTTTGGTGTGTCTTGTCTCCTTTCTATGCTCTATAAGAATGCTGTAGCCTCTCACTTGGATTCTGGAGCTCTCAGAATTTTTTTTTTTTTTGTCTATGCATGTTATGTTAGTCCAATCATTGTTTCTTGGGGTGGAGGAATGGGAGATAGGACCTTCTAAACTGCAATCTTGCTGAGACTTACTGCTGTTGTTTAAACAATAATCTTCAGCTTTCTGCATCCTAAGTGGAAACTTGAAGTCAAAACACTCAAGGTCAAAACAAAGACACACAAGGTGCCAACATTGTGGTGCAGTGTGTTAAGCTGCCACCTGAGGTGCCAGAATCCTACATGGACAGTAGTTCAACTCCCAGCTGCTCCACTGCTGATCCAGCAACCTGCTAATGTACCTAGGAAAGCAGTGGAAGATGGCCCAAGAGATTGTCTTGGCCAGCCACATGAGAGATCTGGGTCTAGATGAAGGTTCTGGCTGTTGGCTTCAGCCTGGCCCAGACCCTGCCATTGCAGCCATCTGAGGAGTGAATCAGCAGAGGGAAGGAATATCTCTCTGTTTCTGTGTGTGTCTCTCCTTCTCTCTCTTTCTCCTCTATTTCTCTCTCCTTTATTTCTGTCTCTCTCTCTCATTCTGCCTTTCAAATAAATAAAATAAATCTTTAAGAAAAGGACACACAAATCTTGTTCACACAGATAAAATGGCAGCTATATAGAATGGGTACAGTCAGGACAACCTAACAATTTGAACAGACAATATATTACATATAACACACAATATAAAATATATAATATATAAAGAAAATAATAAAAAATTAAGCAGATATATTTACAAAATAAAGGAAATTCTGAGACACTCCATAAACAGAAACTTCAGGAAGCAGCTCCAAACTCCTAGGACTGGGGCGATAAAGGAGGGGCCTGGAGTTATGAGAATCTAAAGTCTGAAGATGAGGACCAAACCAGGGTCTGATATCTCACTGCAAGGCTGCTTCTTGTACCTCTGAAGCACAATCTGTGATTGACAGGGGAAAAATACTGCAACCAATAACTGTTGTTCATAGGGAGGCATTTTTAATTGCCATGACACTAACAGGAAGAAACAAATTGGAGGCACTGATCTTTTTTCTGATCTCCTGGCTTTCATTCTCTCTAGTGTATCCCATTGGCAAAATTCAACAGTTTCTGGAAAAGGCAGGATATAGTTTTCAGAGTCGCAGCCCCAGAATACAAAGCGTATAGAATGTGTGTTAATAACTATCTCAGCAGGAATGTTACATTTTCAATAGGCTGAATGAATCCTAAGTAGAGATTTTAAAATGTTTGCAATTTTATAATCCATGCTTCATTAAGTCCCAGTATGTAAACTGCAAAAATTATTCATGTAAATCAAGTCACTTTTTAAGAACTGATGCATTTAAAATTTCTATTATCAGAGAAATTACTGTCAGTTCTAAAACCCTATAGTTAAAATATTGTGCCTATGGACTGTGTATTACTGACAGTGACAGAAGAGAATATTTTTAGCATTGTTTTTTTTTCACCAAATTTTAACTGAGCTGAGTGTTTCATTTAGCTGTTCCAGACACTGAATGCTTAAATATTTTATCAATATATACTCCAGCAAAACAGAATAGACAGATGTTTAGTATATAATCTATAGGATCTATTGAATAGTCTATATATACATATTATATACATTATATATGTATGGAGAGGGATAAGCAGAAGTAGAGAAGAAGAGAGAGAGATGCTGATTTATTCCAAGGAATTGGCTCACAAGATTATAGAAACTGAAAACTCCCATGAACTGCCCTCTCCGAGCTAGAGATCCAGGAAAGCTGATGGCACAGGACCCCTTGTATCCAAAGGCTTCAGAATGAGGGAGCCAATGGTACAAATCCCATTCCACCAGCAAGAGAAAAAAATCCACGTTCCAGCTCAAGCAAACAGGTAGAATAAAAGTGGAAGGGGTTGAATTTCTTCTTCCTTCCTGTTGTATGCAGGCCTCCAAATGATGATGCCACTTGCATTGGGAAGGGCAGTCTACTTTGTGGAATCTAACATGCTAATCCCATGCAGAAACACTCTAGTAGACATATGTAGAAATAATTTAGAATCTGGGATACATACACAACACATACAATGACCTTAAACTGAACCATGGAGTGAACCATCATACCAATTGAATTAGTAAGATTTTTTTTTCAAGATTATCTTGCCATTAGTGAGATGCTATATTTTGCTGTATGTTTATTAAAGTAAATAATGTATACAAAACAGAAAGATAAACAAAAAGGAATAAAATGCAATACAAGAATAGACAAATTTGTATGTCAAATATAGCACCCCTCCTAGTAATCATGATTCTTACTCCTTTTTAAGTTAAAATATTAATACAACCATGATTTTATTTTTTTTAAAAAATTGTATTTATATAAATGACAGAGAAAGAAAGATCTCCAATTCACTCCTCAGATGCCTGCAATGGCCAGGAGGCCTAATCCAGGAGCCTGGAATTTAATCCAGGTCTCCCGCACAAGGGGCAGAAACCCAGCTACTTGTGACATCACTATTGCCCCCAGGGTCTGCACCAGCAGGAAGTGGCAGTCAGGAGCCAGGGGCAGCCACCAAGTCTACTACAATGTGAGACACGGGCATCTTTCTCAGCACCTTCAAACACTGTGCAAAATGCCTGCCTCAAGTTGGCGTGTTTTTAGGGTATATATTTCAGAATAATTTTAGGTTCCAAATGTTATTTACAACTGAATTCTCAGTAAATAGCATATATATTTGATAGTTATTTTGAAATGGGCACATTAACGAACTGAAAAAAAAGTGACTGACCAAACAAATGAAATTAAATCTTCTCCATTCTGAGAAATTTTTTAAATGACAACTTTAGCAAATAAATTTTCTTCATTGTTAGTGTATATGCATGGAACATGGGTTAAACTGTGTTTTCCAGTGGAGGACTCCTAGTTTCAACCTATATTCACTGTGGGAAATATCACTTTCTCTCTTTAAAAGATAGAGTACTTACCAATATCATTCATATAAAAATAGCAGTTAGATAATGATAGACCTGTGTATAATAGAAAGATGCACAGATGTATAACAGACAAGCTCAGTAACATTTCCCAATTCTCAAAGATTTCTGACTTGGCATACATAAAAAAAGAGAAAGACAATTTCTTATTAGTATGAAGAGGTTTTATCTTATGAAAATAAATTTGAAAATGGGACTATGTTTACCTCAGGTTAATAAAATGGATGATCCTGGTAATATAAATTCATAATAGTTTTGCGAATAGAGTACATGCCCTTGAAAAGGAGAGGATAAATTGGAAAGTATGCATATTACATCTATGTTGAAAACTTAATTATAAAGAATTTCCCTTTGGAAATTTTGCTAAGGCTTCCTACAGTAATTGGCCCAACTTTTCTTTGTTACATTTATTTCATTTTAGACATTTTAAGCCTTTTTTAAGACTTTTTTTTGACTCATTGAAAGCCCACATACCCAGGAAATTGGGTTCTCCCACTGAAGACACTTTTCAAACAGACTGTTTGAAATTGCTTTGGCTTGGAGACAGAGTTTCAGTAAAAGTGCTATTTATTTTAAAAGGAAATATTCTTTTCTAAATTCTGAATCAAATGTATTTCTCAGACTTAGAAAACGTCTGCACAATACAAATTTGGCAAAACTACTTTATTTTAACAGTGGTTTAAAATATTGTTAAAATATTATATGCATGTATGTAGCATTAGAAATATTTAGTCCTATCTTTATCACCAAATAGCTTTCAAGTTGAGCAAGGAGCTTTTACCTTAGTGTGCACTGCAGCATTTACTTTTTTTCCTTTAAAGATGAGTCCCAGGTAGAAATGTGGATAAATTATCCCTCTAAATTCACCTCAATCATTCCCATCTCAAATCAAAGACTTGCTAACAAACTATCATTTTATTCATGAAACAGGTGGCTTAACACGAAAAGTATGAATTTGAGTGAATGAAATACTATTTCTTTTTACCAAAATGAATCCAATAGTATATCAGAGTTCCTTGCAACATTTATCTAACAGAATTTTCTCTCTCCTATTAACTCTAATGGTTTCAAACAGGTGTTGTTATTTTAAATCCCTTTTTAAACATTTCATTATGTTTTTATAATTATTCACATAGAGAAGGTTGATAATAGTTCGCTGTCTGTCATGATGAAAACAGGAATCCTTTGGGTGTTGTTTCTTTAAATATTTCTCTCTCCTTTCTGTTCTTTCCCTATAACCATAATATACAGACTGATTCTTACTGAGTCAATTTTCAAATTTTATTACTATTTATTTCAGCCTCTTAAAATTATTTTAATTATCAAGGGGATCCCATAATTTTATTTTTCAAATAGTCTATTCATTTGCCATCTTTCTCCCTTCACACCAAATGCACATTTTTATGCAATTTCTAATTTAAATTATTTCTCATAACCTTATTTCCTTTACTAGACTTCTCTTACATTTTATAAATACAATCTCTTTTTGAACACTATTTTTATTTTTTATTTTAATCAACCTGGTGATTTATAATTTATAAAAATATGAGGTACATATTCTAAGTTTGCATTTAAGTGAACTGAATATTAATAAATATTCATGTAATTATCATCTCAGTCATAATAGAGGATGTTGCCATCATTCCATAAACTTTTAAGTCATTCCCACATGCCATGTATAAATCAAGCACATACTGATAAATTCACAGTATGAATATACTGCCATTTGTTGATCCATTTACCTACTGATGGCATTCAGTTTGATTTTATTTTATAACTAGTACAAATAAAGTTAGTATAACCATTCTCATGTATGTCATGTTATAGACATGTATTTTCATTTATCTGGTATAAAGGAGTTCAATTATATTATTTTTTTCAATTTTTCCTAATGCCTTTACTTATAATTTTTGCATTTCTTTTTTATTTATAAAAAGGGAACAGAATGCATCTGCTCCATATATACAGTTTTAAGGACAAAATGATACTACTCACCCTCCCTCAGTCCCTTTCTCACTCTCAACCACCCTCCTCCTTCTTGTCTTATTTTTCTTTTAATTTTTGTGTTGACATAATTTCAATTTATTTACAATCACATTCTTATTCTTCCACTAAATAAATAATTCAACAAAGTAACCAAAGAACATAATGTATATGAATGAAACTGATATCTTGAGATTGATTATTTATAGCCTTTGTACTCCTGAGGAATAATGGTCTCTCTTCCATTATTTCTGCACAAAGTAGGATTCAGATAGATTTTTTCTCCATATTTATATTTCATTGTTCCAGCATCTTTTATTGAAAGTGCTACTTTTTCTCCTAATTATTTTGACACATTTTTCAAGAATAAATTTACAATGCATGAGGTCAACTTTTGGCTTCTCCATTCTGTCCCATGACCTCTATGTTTATACAGATGCAATAACTGCACTGTTGTGATTCCCAAAGATTTATGTAGTAGCTCTGAAGTCACATGGTATAAACCTTCCAAGTTTGTTCTTAAAAAAAAAGTGTTGCTCCAAAACCTGTTCACTTCCAAACAACTATTTAATCTACTTGTAAGTTTCTACAACAAAAATATTGCTCCAAAATATTTTCATTTCAAATAAATTTTGATTCTACTTGTAAATTTCAACAACAATCTAAAAAAAAAAAACAAGTTTAGGATTTTGGTTGGGTTACATTCAACTATAGGTACATTTTAGAACAACATACTACCTAACAACATACTCTTATTGACACTTCCAATACAGGACTATGCTGCATTTTAGCATTTGTATTTTTATGATAATTGAGTTTAAAATATTTTCTAAGTTTCTTTCCCTATTAATTTTATTAGAAGTGGGATATATAATTTCAAAATATTGGGAAATTTTGTAGCTTCTTATTTTATTTATTTTTATTCTTGTCAGAGATCTTTGCTATATTTAAATCATTTAAACATATCAATATCTGTCTATGGCTCAAAATACTGTATATCCTGATAAAACATTCTGTCTACTGGAAAGAATGCATATTCCATAATTGTTATAAAGTGATATAGAAATATCAATTAAGTGATATTATATGATACTTTTGATCATGTCAGTTTTTTTTAGCAGTTTTATGTAATACTACTAAAAGAAGTGTATTAAATTCCTCAATGTGATGGTTAATTTGCCTATTTTTCTCTTTTGAGAAAGGTATTAGTTTCATATATGTTTAGTTATGTGTTTGTTACACATATCTAGGAGTATTAGGTCTTCTGAAGAATTGATTTCTTAGCATATGAAATGTCCTCTTTATCTCTAGTAGCATTTCCTGCCCTGAATTCTAACTTGGCTAATATTAATAAAGCCATATCTCCTCTCTTACATTTAATATTTGCATGATGTACCTTTATTCACTTTCACTTCCAGCCCAAGGTTTAAAGTATATCTCTAATGCATAGCACATAATTGTGTTTTCTCTTCTAATTCTGTCTGAAAAGCTCCAATTTACAATGGGAACTGTTAGTTCCTATATGCTTATGTAAATATGACATAATAGGGCTCACAGGTCACTGAGCCCATGGGTTTGTCTGTTGTTTGTTTTGGTTTTTGGTTTGGTTTGGGTTGTAGTCTTTTATTTGTCAAACTCCTGATTGGGTTATCTGTTTGGGTGACTATGCAGAATTAGTTATCTGATCAAATACTGTCTTTTAATTTAGATTTAAGTTAATGTTAATATTCCTTTTTTTTCTTCTTTCTACTCCAAGTTGCTGTTAAGCTGGTTGTAAACTTGCCATTATAGTTGTTGTATCACTTATGTAGTATTTCCAATTTGTTTTACCTTATCAGTTTTATTTCTCAGCTTAGATTTTTCTATGTGATTTACTTAGACATTTATCTATCAGTGTTGACTGATAGCTACTTACTCTGTTGAAAACTCAACCCAGAAGCAGCAGACAGCTTCATGTTGTGTTCTCTGGAAAACCTACAACCCCATCCACAGCCAAGGCCTTTTAGGGTAGGGTCATCTGCTTTCCTCTTCTTCTCCACTGCTAAGCTACTATCTAGTGTTTCCAGCTGCTCTAGCTCTCAATATTTTGACCCCTACCTAATCATTTCAAAAGGGCAATGTTTCCTTTCTACACCACAATTAGGAAACTGTCCTCAGACAGAGACCTGGGGTGGATGCAGGGTTTATTTATGAGTTTCTTTGATTCATCTGAATTGCAGTTTTTCTGCCTGTTACCTTGTACTTGAAAATATTTCATATGCAAAGTAATTAGATAATCTACGGATTGATAAAGATATGTATAATGGTTCTAATGTGCAATATGGGTGCTTAAGTGGTTCTAAAATGGTAAAATACTTCCATTTACACTTGTATGCATATAAACAACTGGATATTAATTAATACATATGTTTTCATCAGTTGGAAAATTATAACATGAACAAATGTGCAAATGATTATAGAAAGACAATTCACATGTAAGGAAATAAATTGACAATTCTAAAAAATCCCTATTTTTGGTTAAAATGTAGGAAATGCAACATTTTAAAATGACAGTCGGGAAAGGGGCCATGGTGCCATTGCAGGTAAAGCCTCTGCCTATGATGCCGGCATCCCATAAGGGCATCCTTTCATGTTCCAGCTTCTTTTCTTCTCTTTTATTTTTTTCTTACCTTTCTTTCCCTTCTCTCTCTCCCCTCTCTCTCCTCTCTCTCTTTTAATGTGAACAAATTCCATGTATTTCATTTATACAGACTTAGGAGCATAGTACTACTTGCAAACCTACCCTCCCTCCTGCCCATGCCTGAAACCTCCTTCCTCCTTGCATTCTTATTATTTCTTTTAATTTATACAATGATCTACTTTCAGTTTATTTTATACTTTTAAGATTAACCATACTCTAAGTAAAAGAATTCAACAAATAGTAAGAACAAAAAAATTGTCTTTAACTGTAGAGTCAAAGAATCTAAACAATCATCGAATCCCAAAATGTCAATGTCATTAATATATATTACCTTTTTTTTGTACTCCATTAGTTACCACAGATCAGAGAAAACATAGCATTTGTCTTTTTGGTACTGGCTTATTTCACTAAGAATAATGGTGTCCAGTTGTATCACTTCTGTTCCAAAACATAAGATTTTATTCTTTTCTACAGCTGAGTGGTATATCATACTAAATACATACCACAATTTTTATCCAGTCATCAGTTGATGGAAGCTGGGTTGATACCCTATCTTCATTATTGTGAAATGAGTTGCAATAAACATGGAGGTACAGATAATGCATTCACATGGTAACTCATCTCATAAGGGTAATTACCGAGGAGTGCAATGACTGGGTTGTATGGTAAATCTGTTTTCAGCTTTCTGAGGTATACCTATAGCATTTTTCACAATGGCTGTACCAGTTTATATTACCAAAAAGAGTAGAGTGGGATACCTTTTCCTCACATTCTCAACAACCTTGATTGTTTTTTTTTTTTTTATTTCTGTATGAGAACCATTCTAACTGGGTTAAGGAGAAAACGCATGTAGTTTCTATTAGTGTTTCCCTGGTGTATAATAATTCTGAGCATTTCTTCATGTGTTTGTGGACCATCTAAATTTCATCTTTTGAAAAGTACCTATTAAAATCCTTTTACCATTTCTTAACTTCATTGTTAGTTTTGTTGTTCTTGAGCTCCTTATAGATTCTGGATATTAATCTTTTATCAATTGCCTAGTATGCAAATATTTTCCTTCATTTTGTCGGTTGCCTCAACTTTAATGAGGGTTTTTTCACAGAGCAGAATCTTCTTACCTTGCTGCAATCCCATTTGTCCATTTTTACTTTGATTGCCTGTGCTTCTGGTGTATTTACCAATGTCTTGTAGAGTTTCCCCAATGTTCTCATCTAGTAATTTCATGGTATCAAGATTTAGATCCTTGATACATTTTGAGCTAATTTTCATATAAGGTGTAAGATGGGGGTCTAGTTTCATACCTCTGCATGCGGAGATCCAATTTTATCAGCACCCTTTGTTGATGAGACTGTCCTTTCTCTAGGGATTAATTTTAGCTCTTTTGTAAAAATTAGTTGGATGTTGCTGCATAGATTGTTTTCTGGAGTGTCTATGCTGTTCCATTGGTCTACAAGTGTATATCTGTGCCAGTACCAGGCTATTTTGATTATACATGCCCTGTAGGATGCCTTGAAATATGGTATTGTGATGCCTCTAGCTTTGTTGTTGCTCAGATTGCTTTAGCTATATATAGTGTTTTCTTGTGTTTCCTTATGAATTTTAGCATAATTTTTCTACATCCAAGAAGAATACCAGTGGTTTTTGATTCGGATAGCACTGAATCTGTAAATTACTTTCAGCAGTGTGGAAATTTTTATGATATTATCTCTTCCAATCCACAAATTTGGAAGATATTATACATTTTTGTCATCTTCTATTTCTTTTATGTTTTATAATTTTCATCATAGAGATATTTCACCTATTTGGTTAAATTTATTCTAAGGTATTTAAATGTTTTGTAGCTATTGTTATTAGGGCTCTTTTACAAGTTCTTTCTCAACCATGACACTGTCTATGTATACAAAGGCTATTGATTGTTATGTGTTCATTTTATATCTTGCAATTTCACCAAACTCTTTATGATTTCCAAGAGTCTCTGAGGGGAGGATTTTGGTTCCCCTATTTATAAAATCATGTCACCTGCAAACAGGAAAAATTTGGCTTCCTCATTTCCAATTTGTACCCCTTTGATTTCTTTTTTTGCCTAATGGCTCTGATTTAAAACTTCCAGGGCTATATTGACTAGTAATAGTGTTAGTAGGTATCTTTGCATGGTTTGAGAGCTTACCAGAAATGCTTCCAACTTTTCCCATTCAATATGAGACTGAATGTGGGTTTGTCATAAATTTACTTGATTGTGCTGAGGAATGTTTCTTCTAAATCCAATTGCATAAAGTTTTTATCATGAAAAGATGCTGTATTTCATCAAATGATTTCTCTGCATCTATTGAAATAATCACATGTTTTTTTTTTATTTTTTTATTTTTATTTTTTTTTGACAGGCAGAGTGGACAGTGAGAGAGAGAGAGACAGAGAGAAAGGTCTTCCTTTGCCGTTGGTTCACCCTCCAATGGCCGCCGCGGCCAGCGCGCTGCGGCCGGCACACCGCGCTGATCCGATGGCAGGAGCCAGGAGCCAGGTGCTTTTCCTGGTCTCCCATGGGGTGCAGGGCCCAAGCACCTGGGCCATCCTCCACTGCACTCCCGGGCCACAGCAGAGAGCTGGCCTGGAAGAGGGGCAACCGGGACAGAATCCGGCACCCCAACCGGGACTAGAACCCGGTGTGCCGGCGCCGCTAGGCGGAGGATTAGCCTAGTGAGCCGCGGCGCCAGCCATTCACATGGTTTTTGTTCTCCAGTTTGTTAATGTGATGTAACACCTTTTTTAATTTGCGTATATTGTGCCATTCCTGCAAACTAGGGAAAAATACCACTTGATCTGGGTGAATGATCTTTCTGATGTGTTAGATTTATGTTCATCAGTGATATTGTTCTACAGTTCTTTTTCTTTGCTGTATCATTTTCTAGTCTAAGATTGAGGTGAGGCTGGTGTCATATAAGGACTTTGGGAGTATTACCTTCAATTGTTTGAACAACTGGAGAAGAATTGGAATTAGATCATCTTTTAATGTCTTGTAGAATTCAGCACTGAATCTATCTGGTCCTGGGCTTTTCTTTGTTGAGAGAGTCTTTCTTACTGATTCAATCTCCTTCCTCATTAATTGTATGTTTAAGTTTTCCATGTTCATGACTCAACTTTGGTAGAGGGTATGTGTCCAGGAATCTATCCATTTCTTCTAGATTTTCCAATGTGTTTGCATATAGCTCTTTGTAGTAATCGTGACTATTTCTTTTATTTCTGTAGTATTCATTGTTGCATCTACTTTTTTAATCTCTGATTTTATTTATTTGGGTCTTCTACCTCTGTTTTTTGTTACTTGAGCCAATGTTGCATAAATCTTGTTTACTTTTTAAAACACCAGCTGTTAATTTCATTGATCTTTTATATTATTTTAATTTTATTTCCACTTTAATTTTAATTATTTCAATCCTCCTACAATTTGTGGTTTGGTGTGTCACTGCTTTTCTAGGTCCTTGAGATGCATTGATAGCTCATTTGTTTGATGCTTTTCCAATTTCTATATGTAGGCATAATTGCTATAAACTTCCCTCTTAAAATTGTTTTTACCATATCCCATAAGTTTTCTTTAAAAAAGATTTATTTATTTGAAAGTCAGAGTTATGCAGAGAGAGAAGGAGAGGCAGAGAGAGATAGAAAGAGAGAGGTCTTCCATCTGCTGGTTCACTCCCCAACCAACTGCAATGGCCAGAGCTGCACTGATCCAAAGCCAGGAACCAGGAGACTCCTCTGGGTCTCCCACATTGAGCAGGGGCACAAAGACTTTGGCCATCTTCCAGTGCTTTCTCAGTCTATAGCAGAGAGCTGGAGTGGAAGTGGAGCAGCCAGAACCGGAACCAGTGTCCACATGGGACGCAAGCACCACAGGTGGCGGCCTTACACATCACACCACAGTGCTGGTCCACCTATAAGTTTTTATATATTGTATTGTCATCTTCATTCTTATCCACCAATTTTTTCATATGAATTTGAATTCCTGTAGGACCAACTGGTCATTAAAGCCCATTGTTCAGTTTCAATGTAGTCATTAAGTTCCAGCTCCAATTCCATTCTGTTCAGAATGTTATGATTTCAATTTTTTTTAATTGACTGAAACTTTAAGGCCTAGCATATAGTCTACCCTTCAGAAAGTTCCATTCACTTATAAAAAGAATGCTTAATCCTCTACAGTGGGATGAAAGGTCTACAGATATTATTTAGATCCATTTGATCCATAGTGTAGATTAGTTCTGTTATTTATTTTCCGTCAACTTGATCTGTTCATTGATGAGCTTAAGTGTTGAAGTCCCCCATTACTATTGTATTGGAGTCCGTGTCTCCCTTTAACCCATTAACATTCATTTTAAACAGCAGGCACCCTGGCATTGGGTGCCATTTATTATAGTCACTTCTTCCTGTGGAATTAATCCATTATCATTACATAGTGTTCTTCTTTGTCTCTTTTTTAAAGTTTTTGTGTTTTTTTAATACTAACATGATTATACCTGCTTATTTTGCTTTCTGTTAGCATGGAATATCTTTTTCCAGCCTTTCTTCATGTATCTTTGTTGGTGAGATGTATTTATTGTAGGCAGCAAACGGATGGATTTTCTTTTTTAAATCCATTCAGCCAGTCTGTATCTTTTAATTGGAGAATTTAGGCCATTTATATTGAAAGTTACTATTGATAAGTAACAACTTGGCCCTGCCATTCTTCCATAAATATTCCTATTGTTTTTGTTTTATTTCCTTTTCCTTTGTACTTTTATAAGGAGGTATTTTGCCTTCACATTCTTTGATAATGATGACTATCATTCTGTGTTTCTGTGTGTACCACATCATTAAGCATAATTTGTAAGGCTGGACAAGTGGTGATGAATTCATTCAATTTCTGTTTTTTAGGGAAGGCCTTTCTGTCACCTTTATTCATTTGTTGGGTACAGTATTCTCCATTGAGAATTTTTTTTTTCTTTTAAGACTTGGACTATGTATCTCAATTCTCTTAGCTTGTAGGGTTTCTGATACGAAATCAGCTTGAGTCTATTTGGAGATCCTTTGAAGATAATCTGGAATTTCTCTTTTGTACATTTTAGAATCTTTTCTTTCTTTTTTCTGTTGAAAGTTTGACTACAATGTGCCATGATAAGATCTTTTCTGGTCATGTCTATAAGGAGTTCTGTGTGCTTCCTGTACTTGGATGTCCCTTTTTTTCTCCAAATAAGGGAATTTTTCTTATTATTTCACTAATAGGTCTTCTTATTGATCCATTCTTTATTTTCACACCTTCAGGAACTCCTAAGACCCAAATGTTAGGTCATTTGGTAGTATCCCTTTAATCTCTAACACTGTTTTTAATTTTATTAATTCCTTCTTCTTTTTCTTTTTTGGTTTGAGATATTTCCAAACATTTGTCTTCTAGATCAGATATTCTTCTTTCTGCCTTATCAAGTCTTGTTAACGCTTTCCAATGTATTTTTTATTTGACATATTGAATTTTCATTTCTAATATTTTAGTTTGATTTCTTCTTTACAATCTCAATCTCACAGGAAAAGGTTATCCATGTCATGTATGGATTTCTTTAACTTACATATTTGCTTCTCATTGCTTGTGAGTAGTCCTATGATCATTTCAGGCACTTCATCAAAATCTTCATCTTCACATTCTAAATTGAAGTGCTGTGTTTCTTTGGGGGATTCATATTATCTTCCTCATTCTTGTTTCTTGAATTTCTGCATTTATTTTTAGGCATTTGTATAGACACTTGTTGGTTTTCTCCTCTGACATGTTTTATCTTTGAACTATGCCTATGTGGCTTACTGGAGTGCCTGGTTTTCCAATGAATACCCAGAGGCATACGCTGAGTGTGGTCATGTAGTGCTGGTCAGGATGGGAGAGGTTATGATCTTGTCTATTGGCATAATCACAACCTCACTTCTCTTCCAATGTGATCAATAGCCAGGCTTGTCCCACAGTGGGTACAACCCCATCCATTCTGGCACATGAACTGCACAAAGGATATGTGTAGTCCTCAGTGTGAAAAAAGAACACTATGTAATGACCTACCCTGCGCTGTCAGGGAGTTCTGAGCCTCTGATGCCAGACAGTGATTGCCCAGAGACCAGCTACACCTCACACCCTATCATGCTACTTCACTTCTGATACAGCTTCTGGCTAATGATCTGCGAAAAGCAGCAGAAAATGCCACCCAAATAGGAGACCAGGAAGAATCTCCTGGCTCTTGACTTCACCCTGGCCCAGCTCTGGCTATTTTAGCCATCTAGAGAGTCAACCAGCAGATGATAGACCTTTCTCTCACTCTCTCTTTCTCTCCCACTCTCTTTGTAACTCTTTCAAAATAAATAAATAAATATTTAAAAAGAAAAAAGACAGTAGGGAAAATAAGTTCTACACAGTACTGGTGGTACAATAGCTCGAGAGAGTGATTCAATAGTATCTAGTCATTTTAAAGAATATACTCTACTTTAGAGAAACTCTTGTAGCTAGGTACAAGGAAGATAAGTACAAACATAGTTTGCATTGATCTGTAATAGTACATAAATGAGGCAACTCTTTATTCCGTATAAGAATAAATAAATGAAGTGGCTTAGACATAGACTAGTTCACCAACATCAAAGTAATTGAAGTAAAAGTTTTAAAATTTCTAAAGGTCTTAAAATACTGTCTACACTTAGAATTGTATTATATACTTTTTTGCAGATTAAAATAAGTGAATTAGGTTTAAATACATTAACAAAGATAAACATCAAAACAATATTCATTTTAAATTCCAGTTGCAAACATTTATACTCAGTATGATCTTGTTAATGCAAAATTAAACACATTTAAAATATTATTATGAATACATGAGAGTGATATCTATTAAATTTGAATGATACAAGGAGCAACTATATGAGGTACAATAAGCACAATTTTAGTTGAATTTAATTGTTGCTTTTTTTTTCTTTTAAAGAAAAATTCTGAAACAAGTGAAAGAACAGATCCTAAAAGGCATTTATTAGGAAACCATGATAAGGTATAAGAACATAGAGATTCTCAGTTGTGTTAACAGAGCAGAAATATCTGAGCACTATTACAGCATCACCTTCAGCTCAACTGACCAGAAGTATCTATCTACGCCAAAAAAGTGACAGAGAAATGAGAGTTTGGATGTCTCTTGTCATGCCACTGTGAGAAAAAGCCACAATAATAAGGGAACAGCAGATGTGGAATAGTATTTCACCTTTTCATTTACCAAGTCTATAAAACAGTAAGTGTTAATAATGTAGGAGTCTTGACACATGATTTTATTTTATAGGGAGTAAGATTTTGCTAAATCACCCTAACTAAAAGGAGTGGGCAATGTTTTGTATCTACAATAAACATAAGACAATTTATTTACCTTAGAAGTGTAGTAATTGCATGAACATTGCATAAAAAATTTTAACATACAATGAATCCCATTTAAGTTATTCTTACATAGTCAGGGATGATATTTATATTCACACTGATGACATGATAATAAACAGATTTCTAATAAGGCAGGAAAACTTACTCTTTCCATAATGGGACTGCATTCATTGGCATCTGTTTTTAGACTAGGGTTCAGCAAACTTCCCATCTGAAGGGTCAGAGAGTAGACACTTTATGTTTTGAGGGCCAGATGGTCCCTGCTGCAGCTATTCAAACTTCTGGTGTTACTGTGAATGGAGCCACAGATGACACATAAATAGATGGCATGCCTGTTTTCCAAAATGTGTTGGTTTATAGAAATAAGCAGCAGTTTGGCTTCGGCCCATAAGTCAGAGCATGACAATACTTACTCTAGATCGGTTTTTATTGGCCCACTATTCTGACTCATTGTTTATTAAGTTTACCAATGATTCTGTGCATCTGTCTTGTCTATAATGTTCTATGATCCTCTGGCAAGTCAGATAGCATGTGATTTTCAAAAAAAAAAAGGGGGGGGTTGATCTAAATTATGAAAAAACAAGGTGAGTTACCAGTACTGGTGGCTTTGTCCTTGTTTAAATAATCCTTTCCATCACCCTCCTTGAGTCCCCTACCATGCTGCAATGTGAGTGATCCAGGGCTACATTGGTGAGGAGGCTTAGGAAGTTGGGAGTTCACATAGTCTTTCTAAGACTTCTCTACTGAATCAGTTTTGAATTCCTTCTCTCAACTTAATAAGGCTTTCCAAACACTGTTCATCAATACAATCTTATAAGATTCTGTAAAACAAACAAACATGATTGTTGATATTCTTACACATGGATTTATAAAGGTTAGAGTAACAGGAAAGGTTAAATCTTGCAGGAACAACCAGCAGAGTTGAGAACTTAAAATGGCTAAAGAGACATGGTAAGGCAGTGGGAAATTAAAAGGTTACGATTTGTTCCAAGTTATAACCAACCACTTTCAAACACAGATGAGCACTGATCATGACCTGAAAAATAGTCTTGCTTATTAAAAAAAATAAAATGGCTTATCAACTTATTTTTAAAGGGATTACTGGGGCTGGCACTATGATATAGTACGTTAAGCCTCCACCTGTGGTGCCAGCATCCCACATAGGAGCTGGTTTGAAACCCGGCTGCCACTCTTATGATCTAGCTCTCTGCTAACAGCCTGCAAAAGCAGCAGAAGATGCCCCAAGTGCTTGGGCCCTTGCACCCATGTGGGAGAACCGAAGAAGTTCCTGGCTCCTGGTTTTGGATCGGGCCAGCTCCAGTCATTGAGGCCATTCAAGGAGTGAAACAGCAGATGGAAGACCTCTCTCTGTGTCACTCCCTCTCTCTGTAACTCTGCCTATCAAATCAATAATTCTTTTAAAAAGGGATTATTCTTTCAGTACTTGATTAATGCCACTCTTAGGATCATTGGTTGCTATTCTCACCCTGTCTTTGATACTACTGTGTCTGTTAGATTATTTACAGGAGTTGATAATGGAACAAACAAAAGCCTTCACCAACCAGGTGATCAACCAAATGCTGCTACAGGGATATACTCGGTTCCCCACCCAGGAGACAGCGGCTTGAGACATCACCCCGTGTCAGCAGAGAGTACCTCGTTGCCCCATGTTAGCAGGAAGTAGCTCCAAAGACAGATCATCATCCCTCCACCCCTCCAGGACTTCTGGGGCTAATGTAATCCCATACGACTCTTGCTTTATATAAAACAAAAGGAGGGAATATTAACAAAATGGTGCAGTCTTGGTGCTGCGGCTCACTTGGCTAATCCTCTGCCTGTGGCACCGGCATCCCAGGTTCTAGTCCCAGTTGGGGCGCCAGATTCTGTCCCGGTTGCTCCTCTTCCAGTCCAGCTCTCTGCTGTGGCCCGGGAAGGCAGTGGAGGATGGCCCAAGTGCTTGGGCCCTGCACCCGCATGGGAGACCAGGAGGGAGCACCTGGCTCCTGGCTTCGGATCAGTGCAGTATGCCGGCCGTGGTGGCCATTTGTGGGGTGAAGCAACGGAAAAGGAAGGCCTTTCTCTCTCTCTCTCTCTCTCTCTCTCTCTCTCTCTAACTCTGCCTGTCAAAAAAAAAAATGGTGCAGTCTTATCTATGGCACGATCTACGCCCTGGACACCGTCCTAGGCTCTAGCCCCCTCCGCCATGGCTGCAGGCCAGCTAATCCCACAGCCCAACCACCGGTGTCAACCCCACCCCCATCCTAATGGGATTTGCTGCTCCTACTTCCCTGGCCGCAACTGGCAAAGTTTTAAAAGGACCTGTTCCTGAACACTTGGCTTAATTAATTGTTAATTAGTTGTTAATTAGATATTGGATGAGGCAAATAAAGAGAATGTATTAAGAGTAACAAAGTGTTTTTTTTTTTAAAGAAAAATGGACATAAAACTGTAATGATGAAGACTAATACATGCAACTCTAATTTTCTGCATAGTAATTTTCGTTATTTTTATAGTGTTAAGATTAAAAGAAACTTGTGCCGATTATACTATATCTTTATAAGTTTAACTGAAAAATTTGCTTTTCCACTGGGTGAAATTTTAATGTCATAAAGTTAAAAAAAACATATTTGAAGGTACTTTGTACAAATAGATGATACTTCACTGTCTTGAAAGAGAAGGTGAAGTAAGTAATATCTCTATACACATACGTTTAAATAATTTTCTTATTTGAGTGGTAGAGACACATACACAATATGGGGGGAGGTGCGGAGGGCAGAAACAAAGAGACAAAGCTGCCATCTGTTGGTTTACTCCCTAACCCAAATGCCCACCAAGGCCAGAACTGGGCCAGGCTGCCGGGAGCCAGGAATCAGTCCAAGTCTTCCACATGAGTGGCAGGAGCCCAAACACTCAGGCTATCGTTTGATGCCACCCTAGTGTATTAGCAAGAACCTAAAGAGGAACCAGAGGCAGGACTGGACTGGATCCTCGGCACTCAGATATGGGATGTTGTGTCCCGAGTGGCAGCCTCTCCCTTTGAACCACAATGCCCTCTCCTCTCAGGCAGCTTTAAAAATTCTTTATCATCCAAGAAATGACGCTTGACCTAAGTCAGATTTTTTCATTATAGATGGAGATGAAAGTGAAGAGATTCCAGGTAAATTAAATAGCAAAAACACAGCTAGGATGAAAAATTTAGTAATTTCTCATTTGGGTAGAATACCATGTTCATGAGTCAAAATCTGAGACAAGATTAAACAACGCACTATGGGTATCACAAATATCTTCTTCTGCATAGAATTATTGCCAGAGGAAGGTAATGAAGCAATGGCATGGCAAATTTATTGTGATATCTTTCTCAGGAAGAGTATTTCAATAGTCACATGGAAGATATGAGGGGGGCTGCAAAATGTTCATGGAAAATTATTATCTTTTAATTCCATTTAATAAATTCTTGAATCCCCTCCTATAATAACAAGGTCATAGGTGACAGACATGAAAATGAGGTAAGAAGTCTCTTTCAAGTGTTCAAGTAATTAATTAAGAATAGCAAAACCAGTTTTATGACCATGGGAATAAAGAAATGGTAATGAGTAAGAGAGATATTTCAGCAGAAAAATCAATAGACCTTAGAGACTAATTAGATAATAGAGAGAAAAGGAGTCATTCACTCATCTAATCTTGTAATCATTACTCAGATACTTTTTCATGCCAGACAATGACCTAAGATCTGGCATCAAGAGGCAGACACACAAGCTTCTGTAGGAATCACACATTTTTTTTTTTAAATTAAGAATTACGTGGAGTACTGAGAGGAAGAGACAGAGAGAGAGAGCGAGCGAGCTATCTTCCATCTGTTGATTTACTCCCCAGAACTGTAACAGCTAGTGCTTGGCCATGTCAAAGCCAGGACCAAGACATTCAACCGGGTCTCTCACATCACTGGCAAAATCCTGAACACATGTGCTATCTTCTGTTGCTTTTTCTGGGTCATTGGCAGGGAGCTGGATCAGAAGTGGAGCAGCCAGGACACGAATGGGCATCCATATGGGATGCAGTGTTGCAGGCAATGACTTTCCCCACTATGCCACAATGCCAGCCCTAGGAAATACACTCTTAAACAGTGAACTGCAGAGTGATCACTGATATGTTGGAGACAAATGCAATATACATGTTACCCAGTGTGACCCAAAGCAGACATAACCAGCACGGGGGGTTGTTCTGGGCCACACACAGAAATAATGACAATAACTGAGACAGGTAAGGTAGAAGAACACCTATTTTGAAAGAGAGACTCAAAAGTGTACTTTATATATTCTAACATGTTAACAGACCAAATGTGGAAGGTTAAATAAAAATGTCACAACTGATGTTTGAGAACATTTCTTCCCAAATCAAGCACATCGGTTAATATATTAGTGTGAGCTATGTCATCTAAAACATACCCTTGTAGCTTCTAAACTATCCTAATAAACACTGCTATTTCAAAAAAACATGTTAGGGCCAGCGCCATGGCATAGCAGGTAAAGCTGCCACCTGCCATGCCAGCATCCCTTATGGGCACTGCTTGCTCCTCTTCTATTCCAGCTCTCTGCTATGGCCTGTGAAGGCAGTGGGAGATGGCCCAGGTACTTGGGCCCCTGCACCTGGTGGGAGACTTAGAAGAAGCTCCTGGCTCCTGGCTTTTCATCGGCTTAGCTCCAACTATTTGTGGCCATCTGGGAAGTGAACCAGCAGATGGAAGACCTCTCTCTCGGTCTCTCTCTCTCTCTCTCTCTGGCTCTACCTTTCAAATAAATAAAGAAATCCTTTTTAAAAAATTATTTATTTATTTGAAAGTCAGAGTTACACAGAGAAGGAAAGACAGAGAGAGAAATAAGTCTTCTATCAGCTAGTTCACTCCCCAGATGGCCTCAATGGCCAGAGCTTCCCTGATCCGAAGCCAGGAGCCAGGAGCTTCTTCCAGGTCTCCCATGTGGGTGCAGGAGCCCAAGGACTTGGGCCATCCTCTACTGCTCTCCCAGGCCACAGCAGAGAGCTGGATCGGAAGTGAAGCAGCGGGGCCCATATGGGATACTGGCACTGCAGGCAGGGGCTTTACCCGCAGTGCCACAGCACTGGCCACAAATAAATAAATCTTTAAAAAAAATTTTTAAGTATATTCTAGTTTCCGAAGTGTTTTCATTATTAAATGATGAAAAATATTGATCTAATATTTTGATTGAAATAAATACTCTAACATTATGATAGTTTTTACTAGCTGTGTTGTTGGCTTTTAAAGTCAGAAAAAAAAGCAAAAACAAAAACACTGAAGATTATGCCCATTAATTCTTGGATACCAACTTTTCAACAAAACATTTGAAGTAGAATAAAAGTATCAGGAGAATGAAAGCAGTAGCATTAAGTACCCAGCTCATTTCAACACTGTGTGCTGATAGTTTTCACCCAAGATAACACCAAGCTTAAATTAAAATCTCACTCTGTTAAAGCCATTAAACTCAAGAAAATAATAGAGCTTTCCATACACTTAACAGCAAAATCCAAAATCTTAGGTTATCAGAAACTATACACAAAGCCTATTAAAAAAAAGAGTGCATTAGAAGTAAAATTTAAAATGTCACTATGAATGTGGTACAATAAAAGGAGAGTAACTCATTATTGTGACCTCCTAAAAAAGAAAACTGCATTTATGACAACAAATAAATTAATAATTAGAGAAAACAATACATTTCTCTTAAATTAATTAATCAAGTAAATTGTACTTTAAAATATAAATTTTAAATGTCTGGATTTGCCCACAGAAATATTTCATTCTGAATTATTTTTAAATCCATTTCCCTCTATTTTGGTAAGCAGTTAGTTTATGATTATGGACCTCATAGACATCCCTAGTATCAGTGAATGAACAAAATAAAGCAAAAATAAAAAGATTTATTTTTTTGAAATGCAGAGCAACGGGGAGGGAGGAGAAAGAATTCCAGAGGACAAGGGAGGGAGTGAGTGCTTCCATCTGCTGGTTCACTCCCGGAGCGGGGGGGAGAGGGGGGTCACAACGCTTAAGATCTGAGCCAGACCACTGACAGGAGCCAAGAACTCCAAACTAGTCTCCCATCTTCTGCTGCCTGCCCAAGCACATCAGCAGGGAGTTGCATGCGAAGTACGAGTAGAGCTGCCAGAATTCTGGTATGGGATGCTGGAGTTGAAAGGCGGTGGGTTAATCTCACACCCATTCTGGTCACATAGTAAACATTTCCTCATACAAAATCCACACAAGGTCAGAAAACAAACTCATCACTACAAAGACCAGTTAGTTAATTTAGATGAAGGTCTTTAATAAATTTCTTCCTGCCTATTGATTTTTAAAAGGGAAAGAAATATCCTGTTTTCTGGCCGTTCATCTTTTGTGCCATCTGCCAATCTTGTATCTCTGACTTTATATGAGCACCAACCACTGAAACAGCTACCTCACTCTAATCTCTGCAAATCCAAGCCAATCACACATTTCAAAATGAGATTTAAAAGCACTTCCCTAAGGTGTTTCTGACACTGCAGACATTTTCTCTTGTATTTACATTCTCTGCCTATTTCAAATATAATAGTTTTTAAAAGAACTGACTTCCTTTTTGCTCAATTGGCATTTTTATGCTATTCAAGTTACCTAATTTATATATTTCCATTTCATTCAGTATTAAAGTACTAAAGGAACAAATTGAATACAATTGTGTGTATCATTCCAGGAAAGAGAATTAAAAACTTGCCCTGGAAAAGCTTTTTTAGGGCTATTCATTCCACAATTAACGACTTAATTATTTCAACAATAATTATTAATAATTATTAACAACTTAATAATTGCAAGTGCAAAGCACTTGTACATGGGGCACTTAGCTTTAAGCATCTCATATAGTTGTACGTACATGTAAAAAATTAAGTATAATTCAAGCCAAGTAAATGCAACACGGGATAGTGAAGCAGTTTCCGTCCAGAGAAACGAATTTAGTGGAAAAACTAATGTAATTAGAATATAGCCTATGGATAGTTGATAGTATTATATCATTGTTAATATCGTTCAGATCACTATTGTGGTAGTTATATAAAATATAAACATTAGGGGAAGGTGAGAGAAGAGTAACTCGGACTACTTTAAACTCTTTTTATAACCTTCAATAAGTCTAAAATTATGCCAAAATTAGAAATTTTTCTAAGTAATACAAAAGATATCACAAGATCTAGCAGAATTGTCAATATCATGACATGTTTGAGCAATATTTCTTTTCAAGAAACAAAGGTTTTAATGCTTAATCACAGGAATATGGTCAGTAGACAATGTCCAGTGATCAGCTCCCTCCCCATGTGCCTCACTGCCAGAGAGGCCACATGCTTCCCCCACAACCACATCAGGTAACTGAGTAAAGCAAGGGTTCAACAGGGTGCAACGACAAGCAATGCTTCCTCCAAAATCCTCCTATGGTTTGAACGTGTACCCCAGCAAACAGTGTTAGAAACTTACACCCCGATGCAACAGTGCTGGAATTTGAGGCCTAATGAGCGATGATTAGGCCAAGAAGCAAAGTGAATGGATTAATGCCTTCCCAGCCACCAGATCCAGAAGGTAATAAATAACTCTTTGCTTTTTTTGAGATTTAAAATGATTTATTAGAATCAATTACCTCCAGCCATTGCAGCGTGGAGGGAGACTTCCAAAAGAGGAAAACACAAACGGGACTTGTGGCAGTCAACTTTAAGTACAAACTTGACAATCAGATTGGCATTCAGTTACTAGACTGAAAAAAATCCATCAAAAGACCTAATTTCCAATTTTCCATCCTGTCTGGCCTGCTAAGGGTGGGAGCTCTGGAGGAGTTCCCTTGCCATTAACATGGTAAATTTGGAGATTCTGAGGAAAGTAAGGAGGGCAGCCTGTTTGTTCTTGCTAAAGATAAAGTTTTTGGGAAGGAAGCAAATATTTGGGATGTAAAATATTCTTTTTTTTAATAAAGGATTTCAGTTTTCTGCTGTTTAATTTTTTATAAGATTCTATTTATTTATTGGAGAGTTAGAGTATAGACAGTGAGAGGGCGAGACAGAGAGGTCTTTCATCCACTGGTTCACTCCCCAGATGGCAGCAAGAGCCAAAGATGAGCCGATCTGAAGCCAGGAGCCAGAAGCTTCTTCTGGGTCTCCCACGTGGGTATAGGGGCCCAAGGTCTTGGGCCATCTTCTACTGCTTTCCCAGGCCATAGCAGAGAGCTGGATTGGAAGAAGAGCAGCCTGGACTAGAACAAGCGCCCGTAGGGGATCCAGACGCCACAGGCAGAGGACTAACTCACTATGCCATGGCGCCAGCTCCTAAATAGCTGTTCTTTATAAATTACTCAGTCCCAGGTATTTTGTTAGAGCAGCAGAAAACAGGCTAAAAGTTGAAAGCTTGGTATAATGTGTGTCACTGCCCTTGTGCCACTCTTGTTTCTTCTTCCTTCCTTTTCCAAGTATTAGTCCATAAAATTGTGTTGCTTTCTAATACTACATTTCAAAATCTGTCCTTGGAAAACAAAAGCAATGCTGTGCCTGGTTACCCTTGGAGCACAAAAGACAGAGTGATGATGGCTCAGCCAACTGTGCTACAGCACAACATATATATTCCTGAAATACACAGTGTGATGTAAATATGCCCAAAGAAATCCACAGCACTTACAGGAAAAATGGGGTTGTGGCACAATACTCAAAAGCATAATACATCAGTGACACATCAAAAATATAGGAATATTAAAATGATATTATCATTTAAAAATGTTAAAGCTATTTTGTGTATATACATATATGATGGTATGTGCATGTATGTGTGTGCATATGTTTGCTACAATAACTACAGCAGTAGACCTGAAGTTTTCATGTGGAAGTAAGCATTAAAAGGGTTGCAGCTTGTGAGTTTCTGGGGGAATAGTAGATGGAACATTATGTTCAATAACATGGAAAGTTGTAACACAAGATGACAAACAGGATGAACCAAGCAAGCTTCCAGATAGATGTTTCAGATGTGTGTATGTGTGTGTGCTTTATATTCCTCTCCAATTGGGTGCAATCTTCTGCATCCATCAAAGAAATCAGGCAAAAGGAAGCACAAAATTCATGGTACACCCAAACTGTTCCCTCTGTCAATCAAGACAAGTGATTGTACAAGAAAAAGCACCCATTCTTCAGATAGTATTTTATATTGGGCAAACTAGGAATACATGAAGAAAATGATACAGTTTTCCTAAGAATAAAATAGTTATATTACATCATATACCAAGATTCCCAAGTCATACCATTTGTGACAAAGTGCAGACTAATAATTTATAATGAAGACATGAATCATCTTAGATAGTATTAAGTGACAGATATCAATATATGATATACATGACATGTGAAATTCAAGCAAACAGATGAAAAGTTGTAATATACAAATAATGACTAAAAAGGTAAAACACAAACATACAAATAATTATCCTTGAGCAAAGTTAAAATAAAAAAACCTATTAAATATGTTATAATTATGTCTTCATGTTGTTAACATTTAGAAAAATTTGGGATACACGCACAAAACTAGTACTGCTTCATTCATTGAAATATTCATTGAGTGTCAGAGACTGGTCTAGGTGCTTGGTAAAAAGCATTAAGCAAAGTAAAATATATGCATGTTCTCCTGCAGCTTTTAATCTAGTGAGAAGGAGAGAAAAAGAAATAAATAATTTTCATCCTGCATGATGGTGTAAGTGTTATAGAAAAAAAATAATGAAACCAAGAAAGGACACAGAGAGTGTTGGGGGTAATGGAGAGTTCACTGGAAACCTCTAATGAATTTAAAGTTTTGCAAGTCAGTAAGAGAAAGCATTATTTTCAGTTACATAGGTAAATTAACTTGATTGTCATTTAATTCCAGGCTAAGAGCAAAGCACACATAGCCATTGATAATGGAGAGTAGTGGTTGCAGTTACTAAGGACCAAACCATCATTCCTAGTCCTTAAGTTCCCCAAAGAGAATGGAAGCAAAACTACTTCATACTAGGGACACTCAGAAGGAGTAGTTCAGGTCTTTTCTTATCCTGGGAGATAAAAGGTGGACACAGCAGATCAGAGGCTCTCTATAACATGCTCATCTCTTAAGTGTGGATATATCGATGCAGACCCAGTTAGGATTTTGTTTCAGATAAGAATAAACGGAGCTTATTGTGGCGTAAAGTTGAGTATAGGGAAAGCCGGGTCCAGTGCACCGTGGATATTAATGTCTAGAGGTGACCATGGAGGTATGGACTGGCAAGTGTCCATCTTATGGTAGTATTCTATGAAAAATAATCCTGTGGGAGAGTGGGCAATGCCTTGCCTCCCAAGTTTTCTGTTCTTATTAAGTGTCAGTCTTTCAGTAGGGTCTACAAGCTCTTCACACTTGTGAGATATTTGTTTCACAATTAAGTTATACAGAATCTACTTTTTTTCATTTTCAACCAAGAATCCAAACAAATAAACAAATTATAATGAAAGTGGCTGGGGTGGAGTTCTTCCAGCTCACTGCAGACAAATTCTCCACCAAAGACTTAAAAGAAAATATTGACTCAATTTCAAAATGCATACTTTTAAGGGCATCAGAGATCGCTGGAAGCATGGAGAATTAGACAAACACAAATAGCACATATTGGTACAGTCACTATCCAAAACAACAAACAGAACAATTCTAGCACCTTAGAAATTCCCATTGTGTATCCTTCCAACTTGTTTTTAAAGGTTTGTTTGCTTGCTTAAAGATTTATTTATTTATTTATTTGAAAGGCAGAGTTATAGAGAGGCAGAGGCGGGTGGGGAGGATACAGAAAGAGACAGAGAAAGAAAGAGAGAGAGAGAAAAAGAGAAAGAGAAGGAGAGAGAGAAGGATCTTCCATCCACTGGTTCACTACCCAAATGGCCAGAGCTGGGTCAATACAAAGCCAGGAGTCTGGGCCAGGAGCTTCTTCCATGTCTCCTACGTGGATGCAGGGGTCCAAGTTCTTGGACCATCTTCTACTGCTTTCCCAGCCACGTTAGCAGGGAGCTGAATTGGAAATGGAGCAGCCGGGACTCAAACCAGTGTCTATATGGGATGCCAGCCCAGTAGCAGGTGGCTTTACCAACTACACCACAGCTCCAGCCCCAGCTGTTTTCTTAAAGAAATAAATTTCCAGTTTTATTGAAATATAATTGAAAATTGAAATGTACATGTGCATTCACATTTAAGCTATAAAATTTGATGACATAAGTACATTGTGAAATGTTTACTACAGAGAAGCTAATTAACATATGGGCCACCTCATAGCTACCATTATTTTTTTTTCTTTCTCTGTATGTCTGATAACACTTAATATTTACCATCTTCGTAAATTTCAAGTACGTAATACATTGTTGCTAATGATGATAACATTGTTTTACACTAGATCTCCAAAAAATTAGAAAATATTTAAATGATGATACTTTGTGGGCCAGGAATTTTTGATGGAAATGTTGATTTTGAAATGATTTCCTGGTTTCACTGGGAAAGAGCTAAAGTTGTAAGAGGTCAAGAAGATGTACTTAATTTCCAGAGTTAAAAAAGGTATATGATAGGGAGCAGGGCCAACACTGATTGGTTATGACACACAGAGGATCTTTGACTATTGCAGGTTGGCTATGAAGTCCATAGGCTTGAAATGGGTGGTTAAATTCTCAAACACTTAGATATGGGTAATAGGAGACACTCCACAGACCTGCAACAAAATCTTTGACATTAGTCAGTACAAGAACCCTTAAATAATCCATACGCTGAGAAAGAATCCTGAAATATCAGTGAGATACTCAAATGTGGACATCTGCTGAGTTTTCACTCTGTATGTCCCAAAGGAGCTGCAGCTAGTTAACAAGACTCATTTGCACCCAGAAAAGGGATAGATCCAGACCAAGACATTTCAGGAATTGAATTGGCTCTGCCGTGACACACTGCTGACAGCTGAAATGCAATGGTATGAACTGAAAAACAGAAATTTGGCTGTTAACATTCTCCAATGGCTATACCCAAATGGTACATTTTCTAATTTGAATTGCCATTTAACTCCTGAGCACATAACTTTGACTACACTTCTCTGTAAGTTTGGCCATGTGACTGAGTTCTGGCCAAAAAAATATAAGTATCCTATTTCAAGTCTTGAATAATTAAAACTGGCACAGACTTCTACTTTTCTTCCCCTAAAAAGAGATGAATTCAGAGAGGATCTAGTGGGTAGTCACAAGTAGGAAAAAGCCCAGTGATAGGATCTCCTGGAGGAAAGCCACATGACTGCCAACATCCACACTGGACTGTGCCATGAATGAGGGAGAATTATTTTGTGAAGCTGTAATATTTTGTTATTTATCTATGATAGTAGTTTGCATTACTTCATCAAGCTGTACAAGTATCCTTGGTATACTAATGTCTTTCTCTTTCCCCATCAAAAATAATTCAAAAGCAGTACCAAAATCACATAGAAAACACAGATTGGTCTCACAATTTTGCACTAAAAATAGGGATAATGCTGCTATATTCTTCGTGAAATTTTCACTTGGTTTAGTGAAGCAGAGAAGCACATCTTAGTGACCAAGAGTGAATGATCCGAATAGTAATCAGCTACAACTGCTGCTCTAGGTAACACACAGCAGCTGTGACTGAAACCCAGGCGTTCTGACTGTAGCCCAGTGCTTACGTCTGAAACCTTCCTCCATGTTGTATATACTTAGTGAATATCTGTAGTTATTCAATAGTATTGAAGAATTAACACTTCAATATTCATTCCTGTAAGCTGTCTCCTACAGATTTCTAAGTGTAACCTGATCCAGCTCTGAAGAACTCTGCTTCTATGTACCAGCAAACATGAGAAGTAATGATGAATCAGCTGTGGAATCAGCTTAAAGAAACCTGAACAAGTTTTTTGACGGCTTCCTAAGTATTTGAACATACCAATGTAAAGCGTAAATTTCTACGATGGGAATAAAATATATATGGCTTTCCCAATGTATTTTATCTTCAAAATAGAATTTTACATTACATATTTAGATTGAGTACATTACACTTCATAAAGTATTCACAGACAATTCACATTGCTGAAAAAAAAAATCAGGGGCGAGCATTTGGCACAGCAGTTAACATCCTACGTCAGTGTGCCTAGTTTGAGAGTTAGCTCTGCCGCTTCTGACCCAGCTTCCTGAGAACTTGTGGAGGCAGCAGATGACAATCCATTTACTTGAATTCCTGCCTCCCATCTAGGAAACTCAGACTAAAGTCTAGGTTCCTGGCTTCAGGCTGGCCAAGGTCTGGCACTTATAGGCATACGGGGAGTAAACTAGAGGATCCAACATCTTTCTATGTCTGCCTGGCATGTTTCTCTCTCTCTCTCTCTTTCCCATAAAATGAAAGTAAAAAAAAATTTTAATTAAAATTTTAAAAAATAATAAAATGGCCAGGGAGTAGTATTACTGTGTTCTCTGCATTTTGTTTAGAAACCTTGGCCAAGATTGGGAAGCTAGTAAAACATGAAGTCAAGACTAAGACGTTCCAAGGTCTGGAGGTCTGGGCTGCTGTGCCCCCGATTATTTTCCCACACATCAAGTGTTGTGCTCCGACTGTCCTATAAACTCCTTGACATCAGTGGCTGCATCTTACTCTGCTTTACATACTTCCTTGTTCCTATCCCATAGAAGACATTCATAAATGTTTACATTTTTAGACATTGGATATACAAGGTACAATTATAGAATTGTCTTCAGAGCAATTTCTTTATTACTCTGGGAAAGATGCATTCCTTTCCCACTAAAACTAAGCAAGCAAAAAGTAACTGACTCTCATCAATCTGTTTTAAAATTGAGAATTGAACTAACAGGTGAGCTGAAATTAAAGAGGTTGGTGTATGTGTGCATGTGTGTGTATGTGTGTATATGTGTGTGCATGTGTGTGTGTGTGTGTATGTGTTGCTGTCTTTGCAGCTGCCATTGTCTGTAGGATGAAGAATAATCCAATCTCTCAGCAGTTACATGGATATATTTTCCTATGATTTTAATTAAAACACAAACATCCTAATAAATAATTTATGAAACAATCACATGAGTACAACTTTTGCTGACTTGCAAACTTTTTTCTTTCTTTTATTAGTTTAGTCTCATGTACTAGTTTCATTCTTCACATTCTTAAAAGTGGTCTTGCTAATTGTATTTCATTTTTAAAAGCTTCCAGGCAGTAGATTATATAATAATTGTCAAGCACATGACTGTTACCATATGGTTGCCACAGAGTGCTTTACTATCTTTGTAAGATGCCTTATAATTTTGTTTATACCTAGGAAGCAGAAGGCAATCAGAATTTCTTCAATTTACCTCCTGCCTTAATCTGGAAGCAAAGCAAATACACATGGCTCCAACAATTGATCTATCTCCAAAAGCCTTCACTTCACATTTGAGTCATCTAAAATGTTTAATGAAAATACTGTTAAGTAGATCTCATCCCATATATAAATTAAATCAGAACTTCTTAGCATGTTGCCTCAACACCAGATTTTTGTTTTAATTCCCCAAGTGATTACAATGTGCAGTTAGGGATGAGAATCACCACTCTTGAGACAATCACAGCCTCTGAGGCTAGAAGACAATTTTTTTCGATTTGATATCTAGTTTATTAGTTTATGGACATTGTCTGGAAGGCAGAGCAAGGTTGAAGAGGTCAGATCTATTGGCAAGTTAAAATATTGACTCCACTGAATGATAGACACACTATTGGAAGTACGTCATGGTTCTTCAGAATATTGTCACTATTAATCCCATGACATTAGTGATCATGAAAACATATTAACAGAATACAACAATCCATAATAAACAACTTTCCTTCTTTTTCTGTTTCAGTTTCCCAAAATGGTGCCAAAGGATGAATGTACTCTACTACCAGAAACTACCGTTAAGCTACCCCCATAGTCCCAAGACACAGAAGGGCAGAAATATCACTTGTTCAATTTTCAGACTTACAGTGGCCAATGGATGGTGTATTCCTAGGTACATGAACATGAAATGACACCATGACCAAGCTTCCGGAAACTCTTAGCCTAAATGAGTTATGTCAACAATAGTAGAAACAAGCTAGCAAGCAATTTTGCCAAAGATGAAGGAAATTAATCAAATCATTAGTGCTAGCATAGGAGATTACATTTATTCAAAATAGCTGTTAGGCACTATTTTAGGTGCTGGGAATATATTGCTGATTAAAAACATACAAAATCCCTGTATTCATTGTGCTAAACTCAAGAGAAAGGATACAAGACAATAAACAAAATAAATAAGTAAATTACATAGTCAGTTAGAAGGTGAGAAGTACTGCAGTGAAACAAAATAAAGCAGCTGTGAGAGTGAACAATGGGAACTTTCTGAAACCAGGAAAGAAAAAAATAAACTTCTTTCTTGGAAAGTCTACATATCTGTATGTGACTGATGAAAATATTTCTGGCTCCTTGACGTTCATGGATTTTCAAGGAAGAAATAAATGGGATTTTTAAACAAACACAAGAGTAGAACTGAAAAGTAGGGAGTGTAACTTTCATAAAATGGACTCTCAACACAGAGGTCTTGAGGCAGTGGGATCTCTGCTTGCTGCTGTGGTAGAAGCTTCCACATTTCCAGAAAATTCCATGATGCTCGCCCCACTGCCATCCACAGGGGAGCCAAGGAAAGGCTAGACGGGACAGACAACGTGCAAGAATTCAGCTTTCTGAGGTTCTTCTTATTTCCATTTCCTTTCTCTAATACAGCACCTGAGGCTGGTTAATTTTGTCAGGTAAGGATGAGCTCATAAAAAAGGAAAACTGAAAAAACAAAAACCACGGGAATATCGACATTTCCCACTCCATCTTCCCTCTCCCATTGCTGAAGACACACAGCTATTGCATGTCCATCAGTAGACGTGGCTACACTGTTCCCGGTGGTTCACACTCAATGAGCAGGGAGATTTTCGTCTTTTGATGGAAATTCAAATTCCCATTCCAACCAAAAGAACTCATCTCTAGTTTTAGCACGTAGGGAATTAGGTTCTCCAGGTAAGCAGTGAAAATAGAGAATAAATGGTGCTGTCCTCAGTGATCATTATTTTCAGAAAAAAAAAAAATGGGACAGAGGCAGAAAGGCCAGGTTGCAGGACTAGAAAGAAAAAAGGAGTGTCCAGCACTTGGGACAGTTATAAGTTGATCACAATGACAGCAGCCCTTTCTAGAGGTAATAATGCCATTAGATCGTGATGATACTCCTGAAACCCCAGCAGCCCTGAAATAAGAACATCTGGAAATTGTTCAGATGACCTAGATTGGTTTCCCACTGTTAAGGCTTTAATAACGCCTCTCTGCGCTATCTGTCCCCATGCTCTGGTTTTGTTTTTTTGTTTTTGTTTTTGTTTGTTTGTTTGTTTTCAAACCTCCTCCAAATCAGGAAGTATATATAAAGTGCAAGTAAGATTCATCCCTGTGCTCCCAGGCTCTTGTTTCAATAACCAGTTTTACCAAATCTATCAGCTAACCCACTGGCCAACGAGGACGTGTGCAGGTCTTTCTGGAGTAGCAAGTGAGTTCGTCTGGCAGAAACAGTATCTGCAGGTCAACACAGTGTTGGCAAGAGAACACCAAGTACCACACGCAAGACAGGGACACGAGGGAGACAAGCACTTAAGGGGACTTTCTTGTCATCTTTGGGTGTCAACGCTTAAAGAAAGAAAATTCGCGAACTGTAACTAAAGTGAACGAGGCCAGCGGATTTCACAGCATGGTCAATCTTCAGTGAGCTCAGTCTCGCTCTTCCTAGTTAAATTCCCGAATTTCTTTTTGGCTTCTGCCCTTTCTTCAGCATCAAAGTACCAAACAGTCATGGCGTATCTGGTGGCGTAGGAAGGCTGCACCTCATGTGGATTCCTGCGATCCAACCAGAAGAACAGCAGTCTATCGAAAATGGGCTCCACATCTGCTACGAACGATTTCCCTTCTGGAAATATCCTCAGGATCCCACCATGTAGCTTGGCATCCCAGTTCTTGTTCAGGTAGTAGAAGCAGGTGACACAGCGGCCGTCACCTGCTCCATTTCCTGGATAGCACACCACCATCGCCTTGGACTTCTCTATGACGTAGTATTTGCCCAGGCGGCTTCCGCAGTACAGGACCAGCCTGTCGATGAGGGACAGGAGGAAGCTGATGGCCTCGCAGCCCTTCTAGTTGCCCCTGATCCACGTGATCTGTGATCTGGTCGCCGCGCAGTTGCCGCTTGGAGACGCCGGCGTGCGGCCCAGCCAGCTGGCCGTCCCGCAGGGCCCCTTCACGGTGCAGCTGCTTCATGCGCTCCAGCACGCAGTTGCCCACCACCTCGCCCAGGAAGTTGTCCAGGTAGCAGAAGCCCACCTCATGCAGGCAAGGCACGAAGTAATCCACGGCAATTTTCTCCAGATCCTGGCTCATAATGTGTGACAGGGGCATCTCGCCCGCAGGACGCAGGGCAGAGACACCCCACGTGCACGCGGGAGCGGGGAGCGACCCGCCGCAGCGCCCAGCGGAGGCGCAGCGAGCGGAGCGCTGGGTTCAGGAACCTGCGGCGGGCACTGTCCGGGAGCCACCGCGCCAACCGCGGCACCCAGGGGCAGGAGAAAGTTGTCTGCAACTCTGGCAGGAAGGGCTCGCCGTTCAGGGGCCAGCCAGAGTTGCAGTGGCCTCAGAAGACAATTTTGGGAGTGTTCACCAAGCACAGCTTGTACACATGGGAATAACCTCTGGAGATTTTTAAAGGTGCGGATTCCTAAGGCCCCACTGACAGAATTTTCAGTGAACTGGTTCTTAATTCATTTTAGAGTCTGAAGACTATTGCGTTGGAGGTATCTTAAATTTACCTCTAACACACGAGATGCCTTGACTGACCATTTTTAGCCCAAATAACACTCCTCTTTTGAGTTATCCTCATTTAAATTTCTTTAGGGTACTTTTCTGCAAGATACAGTGCTTCTTTTAAAACCCGAAGTGTGATGTAATTAATGTGTCCACTGCTGCAACCCAGCTGTTGCACTGTTCACTAGCTGTTCCACCTTAGGTAAATCACTGCCTATGTCTCATTCGGTATCTGAACTTAAATAGCAGGACTGCAATTATCACACAGGTGAATACAGTAATTCCCAAACCCAGCTGGAAATCAAAATCTTCTAGAGAGTATTGTGTAGATGCATTGGTCGTTATCTGAATGTTTTGTTCTTTCATATACAGAGTGTAGTTCGACATGAGTAATTTATCTTTCAAAAATTTGCAAGTGAGGTTAATAATTGACCACTTGTGCTGATTAATGCACACAGTGGATAGTGAGCCTGCTGTTAGTACCCAGGATACTGAAAGATCCTTCACAGATGTGTGCAGGACCCCTCATGGTCATACACATCTCAGCATCTGCTTTTTCTAGAAGAGTGGCTCTGATGTGATTTACTGTAACAAGTGGGGAGATTTATAGCATAACTACTACCTCATGTATATTTACAGCTAAAGAACAGAGTTATTTGCTCATTTCTTTGTTGTTCATCATTTGTGCTCGCTCGCTCGCTCTCTCTCCCTCCCTCTTTTTTTATTTATTTGACAGATAGAATTAGACAGTGAGAGAGAGAGACAGAGAGAAAGGTCTTCCTTCCACTGGTTCACCCTGCAAATGGCCGCTACAGCCGGAGCTACGCAGATCAGAAGCCAGGAGCCAGGTGCTTCTTTCTGGTCTCCCATGCAGGTACAGGGGCCCAAGCACTTGGGCCGTCCTCCACTGCCTTTCCAGGCCACAGCAGAGAGCTGGACTGGGAGAGGAGCAGCCGGGACTAGAACCTGGCACCCATATGGGATGCCGGTGCCGCAGGCAGAGGATTAACCAAGTAAACCACGGCACCGGCCCCTCTCCCTCCCTTCTAAAAAGAGAACGTGGAGTAAATGGAAATATACAGCATTTAAAATGGTAAGATCTGGGTTCTTAAGGTGGCCCTGGCTTCACTGCCCTGGCCTGGTTTCAGTATCATCCTCTAACAATTATGGATAATCTGACTCATTGGGCTTGAAAGGAAATGAGTCAAATAACAAATATTAGATATTAGCATTTCTACACACAATGTTTATCTGAAGTTTCTCTAACTCAGTATAATTTCCTAGAAGTCAGCTTTGGAGTTCAATTTATTCTTTAATTTATTCAAGTGTATGTTTTTTATTTAACAAATATTGTATTTACTGAGTGACTAATATAAAGGTACTTCAAAAAGATTGTGGATATGAAATTAAATGAGTCATTTGTTTTGGTGAAAAAATGTTTAAATCCACAGCTAGTTGTTTTCATAATACACAGTTTCCACGAACTTTCGGATGATCCTTCAAGTCTGCCAATAATTATGCCAGGAGACAGAGACAGATGGAGGAATAGGCAGCAGTAGATAAGAAAGAGATACGAATGATGTTCTTATGGTGCTTAGAGTTATGCACGGAATTCAACAAAATAAGTACACAAATATTTATTAAATTACAATCAAAATAAGTGCTATAAAGAAGCTCAACCTCAAGTGAGAATGTATAATGAGGAGACTTTCCCAATGATTCTTATTAAATATACAAAGTGACACATAACTTGATGTTGAGTTCTGAGTGGGTCAGGCCAGGGAGTGAGTGAAGCAATGGTGAGAGCATTGCTGCAGGGGAAGTAGCCCATGCAAATGTCCTTGGGAGTGAATGGGAACTAGTGGCATATGAAGAACTGAGGAGGCCTGAGTATCCGAAAATCAAATGAGTAGATGGGTGGGAGCTTCACGGATGATGTTAGAAGACACCTTACATTTGAGTCATATCCAGGCTCTCTATTTTGTTCCTGTTTTAATAGCAATGGACACCATCAATTAAAAGTATTGAATAGAGGAGAGAAAGGACCAGATTAGCACTTTACATTATTCTCGCTGCACTGTGAAGGATTTCTTGGCACACTGAATGTTTGCAGTCTAACTGAATGGTAGGCCAGATGGTGAATTGGGGATAATTGTGATTTATGCTCAGATGGTGGACATAAGATTGAAGAGACAGATGGTTTCCAGAGATGTGGTCAGCAGAGGGCATTAAGCCTAGGAGTTAAAAGAGCCACAGCTCACATTGCAGTGTTTGGCTTTGATTTCCAGGTCCAGTTTGAGCTGCTGACTTAAGCTTCCTACCACGGCAGACCTCAGGCGGCACCAGAGATGGCTCAAATAGTTGGGTTCTGCCATCCACATGGGAGACCTAGATTGCATTCCTGGCTCCTGGCTCCTGGCTCCTGGCTCCTGGCTCCTGGTTCCTGGCTCCAGCCCCAGCTCAGCCCTGGCCATTACAAGTATCTGAATGGGAGTTTGGGAGTGTGTGTATGTGTGTGTGTGTGTATGCATGTGCATCTCACCAAGCTCTCAAGTAAATAGCAAAAAAAAAAAAAAAAAAGAGAGAGAGAGAGAGAGAGAGATGTACAGGTAGAATCTGCATTTCTCTCATTATGTTATTCTGGTGACTTAGTAGGGTGTTTGGCACACAGTCATCTCTGAATAAATGCTGGAAAAGCAGTATACCATTTCACTATTGCAAAATGTTTTCAGAAATGTCTTCCATAGTTTGAGCTGAGATCTCTCTCTCAAATTTTAATTACTGCTTTTACTTTCTTCTTCCAAGATCTACATAGAACAATACTAGAATGTCATATATATGCTTGTTACCATGCCCCCATTACCTTAATCTTCTCCACAGATACATGAACTTGTGTCTGTCTCTTCTTTACACCTGAAACAGACTCTGGTCCTTCCAGCCTTCTTCATTTGGCAAAGTTTCCTCATATTTTCAGTTACATCATGTATTTCCAGATACATACCCTCATGTCGCTCCCCTTCTTCGTGGAGGTACGACACAGGACCCTGCGCTGTTCTTTTGTCTGCTCGGCCCTCCCCAGGTTTGCTGCTGGTTCTTCCTGGGTTGGCTACCATCCCTTCCACCTCCGTGGAAGGGCGGTTCCCCCTGCCACATTCCCCACTTCCGCGGGGGAGCGGCACACCGCCGGCCGGCTCTTTCGGGGGCTGCACAGGTGTTCCTTCAGATAGATGTTCCCCTTAGATGTTCCTGGTGCATGTTGTCTCTCTCCTCCTTTATAGTCCTCTTCCACCAATCCCAACTCGGCTGCCCACACGCCGAGTACGCTGCTCTCCTCCAATCAGGAGCAGGATCAGCTCCTGGAGGTCATCACTCAAGTTGGCAAGAGGCAGCTGCATAGAAGCTGTTTCTCCCTTCTCAGCGCCATATTGTGGGAGAGCAGATGCATAGAATAAGTCTTAATTCCAGTAACTTAGTCTAGTCCAAGTTGCTCCCCACACCCTCACAGCCACATCACCTTATCTGCGTACCTTGTATTCATGAGCAATGGAATTGAACCTGGTAGCTTTCTGGTGCTGATCTGATGAAGCCAGAATAAACACATTGCTCCTGTTTCACTACACAGGAGGTCCACATTCCAGGAAACTTCCAGTCTTGGGCAAACCTGGAAGGTTGGTTTGATGGTTTATATTTGTGCCAGTTTCATTGGATTAAGGGATGCCCAGATACGTAGTAAAGCATTTTTGGACAAATCTGTGAAGGTGTTCCTGTTAGAGATTAGCATTTGAATCTGCAAGCTGAGTAAAGAATATTACCTACCGGAATATGAACTGAAGTCATCCACTCTGTTTAGGGTCTGAATAAAACAAAAAGACAGAGTAAGGGAGAATTCATATTCTTTCTCTCTCTGTCTCTCTCTGTCTGTCTGTCTTCCCCCACCCCAATGTTTCTGGCCATCATCTCCTGTATTCAGATATTAGGATGCTTGATTCTTGGGGCTTTCGATAATATCAGAACTTTTACCAGTGGCTCTCTAAATTCCTAGGCCTTTAGGCCCTGACTGAGTTATACCACCAGCTTTCCAAGTTCTCCAATTCTCTAACAACAGGTGGTGAAACCACTCACCCTCCATAATATTGGGGAAAAATCCCTGTAACACATCGCTTCACGTACATACTGAGAAACACAGTGGCTACGTATATGGTATGTCTCCTATGAATTCTGTTTCTTTGGAGAACCCTAATGCAGTTGGCAACTCTGCATTAATATGAGGCTCTGCTTTAAGATAATTCTTCTGCACCCACATCCTTTCTCTGTTCAGATCTACTCCTACCTGGACATGAGAGTGCAGCACGGCAAAGGTTCTTCATTGTCAACACTTTATCAAGTCCTTTCACATGTATAATTTCATTCGCTTCCCTAAACTTTCTCTGTGAAGGAGAATTTCTTACTCGAGTTTTAAAGGGAGGGAAATAAAAATCAGAGATATTCAGGAATTTCCTTATGCCACTTGGCTGTAAGAATGTGAAAAACACATAGTTTCATCTGTGTTATAAACACAGATACGACACGGAGGACAGAAAACATTCAGATTCAATTCATGCCACATTTTTCTTTCTCTCCATCCAAAAATAAGCTGGCAAATCTTAACCTGAAGGACATTTCAGGTATCAAAAAATAAACTATTTAAAGAAAATTCTCTTTTGTGAAAGCCCACATTTATCCACTCATTGATTTACTCTTTTCACAAGTATTTCTGAGTATCTGCTATGAGCCATCACCAGTTCTGGAAAGGAATTGGGCTGTGGAGGTGGATAGAAAACAGAGGACAAACAAATCAATACTGAAAAGAACATCAAGTAATGTGGAATGCCACACAGAGACTAAAAGAACAGTGAGAGCCACTGACCAGGTGGCTCTCTGAGGTTAGGTGATGCCAAAACCTAAAGAATGGTTGGTTTCTTTTCTTTCTTTCTTTTTCCTTTTCTTTTTTTTTTTTTTTTTTTTTTTTTTTTTTTTTTTTGACAGGCAGAGTGGACAGTGAAAGAGAGAGACAGAGAGAAAGGTCTTCCTTTGCCATTGGTTCACCCTCCAATGGCCGCTGCAGCTGGTGTACCGCGCTGATCCAAAGCCAGGAGCCAGGTGCTTCTCCTGGTCTCCCATGGGGTGCAGGGCCCAAGCACCTGGGCCATCCTCCACTGCATTCCCTGGCCACAGCAGAGAGCTGGCCTGGAAGAGGGGCAACCGGGACAGAATCCAGCGCCCCGACTGGGACTAGAACCCGGTGTGCTGGTGCCACAAGGCGGAGGATTAGCCTATTGAGCCACAGCGCCGGCCAAGAATGGTTGGTTTCTAATTTATAAGATGGGGCCAACTCTTGGTGCCGAGTGTGGGACTACCCTTATTGGAAGAGGGCGCTCATTTCCTTCCTGGAAATTGACCAGTATGTTTGCAGAACAGTAGTTCAAGGCCTCTGAATTGCCAACAGGTAAGGAGCAGAGGGACTTAAGGTAAAGACACAAAAGGAGCAAGCACAAGACCACAAAGGGTGAATCAGACCAGAGTAATAAACACAGGACTGATTCCCCTAAGTGTGATAGGCTGGAAGGGTTTCAGTTAAAGGGAAACACAGTCTGATTTATACCATTCTGGCTACTGCATAGTGGGTTAGTTAGGGAAAATGAAGCAAGTCGAGTAACTGAGACAAAGAAATGTGGTAACTTAGAATAGGATGGCAAGTAATATGGAACATGGAAGAAATTAACAGACTGGATTTAAGTAACAAAGGTAAAGCTGACACATTTTTTTTTTTGACAGGCAGAGTGGACAGTGAGAGAGAGAGAGAGACAGAGAGAAAGGTCTTCCTTTGCCGTTGGGTCACCCTCCAATGGCCGCCGCAGCCGGCGCGCTGAGGCCAGCGCACCGCGCTGATCTTTTGCTAATATACCACATACAAGCCTGGGTTTAAAAAAAAAAAAAATGAAACGAGGGAATTTCATTCTTCTCACGAGCAATTGTGGGTTAAAACTTGAGAGACGGAAAAGAAGGCAACCAGGTCACGGGGAAAAGCTGATCGTTGGCAAGAATTAATTAAGTGCTGTATTTTGCACGTTTGATTTCAGATATCTTCAAGACAGAGATATCAAGAAGCATTTTGCATATTTACATAAAGGCCCTAAGTCTAGGTACAGTGTCCTTGATTAGGAATGGCAGAGAGGAGGAGTGTATTTGAGGAAAGAAATCTTGGATTCTAGAAATTGATTAGATTACTCCAAACTTAAGGAAGCTACACAGCTCCACATCACCTGCAGAAAACCTGAAAACCTGGAGCCCAGAGTGTGGAATAATGGAGACTTTGTATCCGGAGAGGCTGGACCCCTGATTCCAAAGGCTCTTTGTCTTAAAAAAACAAACAAACAAACAGACAGATAAAAAAAACTCCAATTCAAGTAAGCACAGTGAAAGCAATAGAGCTTCCAAACCTCGGGGAACCATGTAAACCTGGGCAAAGGGATCTCAAAGATAGTGCATACCAAAGAAAGAATCAGGGCAGGCCAAAACATTCTGGAAAAATCAATAGGTGTCGTACCAAAGGACATATCACCAAGTCAAAGCCAAACAGAGGTCACAGACAACCCTTAAAGAAGTCTGCAGTGCCAGTAAGAGCACATGTGCAATCCAGAGTTAGCAGCTATAGGAAGGGCTTAGTGAGCCAGAGTTAGCAGCTATAGGAAGGGTTAGGCACAGCACACTCCATGCTCATGGCCCACCCAGTCTGCAACGACATTCCCTGAACCACATCTCTATCTCCACCTCACAAAATAAGCTGTAGGAGTTTTACTTTTATTGTTAGAACATGTGATACTATAGAGTCTATTAACACTTCTCAATCACACCAAATTATGAAGAAAATACATGTAAAATATAATTGCCCTCTGGCAAGCAGATAGGAGTCTTGGGAACTACTATTTCTCTACACATCTGAGGTGTAGCATGACCCTGAAACATAAGTAAGCTATAGAAAGTGAGAGGAAAGCTGTGAACTAAACCAAGAAGGGCATAAGAGGAAGAACACAAGAATAACATTACAAATAGTGGAGGCCGGCACTGTGGTGCAGCAGATTAACACCCTGGCCTGTGGTGCCAGCATCCCAAATGGGCACCAGTTCAAGACCTGGCTATTCCATTTCCGATCCAGCCCTCTGCTATAGCCTGGGAAGGCAGTAGAGGATGGCCCAAATCCTTGGACCCCTGCACCCACATGGGAGACCCGGAAGAAGCTCCTGGCTCCTGGCTTCTGATCAGAATAGCTCCAGTCATTGCAGCCAATTAGGGAGTGAACCATAGGATGGAAGACCTCTCTCTCTCTCTCTCTCTCTCTGCCTCTCCTCTCTCTGTGTAACTCATCAAATAAATAAATATTTTAAAAAATCACAAATAGTGAACAGCAAACACAGTTTTTGGCCTCCCAGAAAATAAAAATTGCATTTAGAAGGAAGTCTATGTATTATGCTTTATATGTTGCAGAGATTGGAACTTCTCAAAGAAAATGTATCTTCTCAATAGTGCGCTGATATTAATGGTCTCTGCTTTCTTTGTTGAAATGTATAAACTGCTCATTTAAGAGTACTATGGGTGGGCATTTAGTACAGCAGTTAAGATACCACTTGCAACTCCTGCATCCCATATCAGAGTGCTTGGGATCCAGTGCCAGTTCCTTTTCCAATCTAGCTTCTTGCTGACTTGCACAGTGGGAAGCAGTAGGTGATGGCTCAAGTATTTTGGTCTCTGCTTCCCATGTGGAGACTCAAATAGAGTTCTAGGCTCCTGGATTCAGCCTGGCCCAGTCAGGACGGTTGTTGGCATTTGGGAGGTGAACCAGTAGGTAGCATACCTCAGCGGTGTGTGTGTGTGTGTGTGTGTGTGTGCAGGTGCATGAGCATATGCTTTTCAGATAAGTAAGTAATCAACTAAAAACTGAAAAAGTCGGTATTAAATTTAGGGGGAAACAACCTAAAACTAATTAGAAAAAGACTAAGGGCCTCAGCTAATGACTCAGAGAATAACTCCACAGTCCTGCTCTCAGGAAAGTGGGCTGGTGCGTCAGAGTCGACTGTTAAGCCTCCACACCACTCCTGAGATTTCCGTCTCATTTTCAAACACCTGGGTAACACAGAATCAATACTGAGAAATCCGTCCTTGCTGCTTCCTTCACCCATATAGATTCAGCACACAGAGAGGACTAATTCTCATAGATGATCTGATAAATTTGATAAAATACTAATTAGTCTAATTTTGCATTAAAATATCCCTAAGCAAGCATTTTTCTCTGTGAGAATATAAATTTATTGACAGCTTGAAAAGTCTTTTCCTACAAATCATTTGTTTTATTTTCATAATTATTTATATGGTTAGTTTTATGGAGCACTGGAATAATAAACACATCTTATTACAGATTCATTAAAAAAATAAATTCCTTCACGGTTGCTCTAAGCCTACACTTTGAATAGGAACATGGGAACCATTGCATGCCCTTTAAAAAACCTCTCTCGTATAAAATTTTCAGTTTGGTTTGTGTTGGTAAACAGACTGAGAAAGCATGTGTTCAAAAATTATCTGTATATATGAAATACATGAAACTTATACAACTTAAACAAAATACTAAAAATGAAATAAATTTTAAAAAAATAGGTAACACTATTTTAAAATACATCTTTTGAAAAACCTTATTTTCCACTTTTTGGTGGGTAGCATATAGAAAAAAACTTTTTTTGTATATTGGTCATGTCTACAAAATTGTTAAAATGTGTTATTTTTTTCTAAAATTTATCTGTATGGTCTTTTGAATTGTCTACATATAGAACTGTATTATTGCTCACAAATAATTATGAATTATTCCTCTCTAAAAAAATCTAGAATTCTTTATCATTCAGAAGGAAACTTGGCTGTGTATTCTTCCTGGATATATTCACACCAGAGTACCTACTGCCAGGTCAGAGGCAGTTCAAGCAAGAGAGCATTTCCTCAGTGTCCCCAGTCTCTTCCACTGTGACATTCAAAGCTCAGGCAGATGGAAACCACTTGTGGTGAGATGCTTTCTAGACCTTTTCTCCCTTCTCTCCATCTTCCTTTAGCTTTGTAAATATACACTGGGGCTTTTCCCTTACATCCCTACATCATACATTTTCTGATCAAGTTGACAATATTTCCTTTTAGAATGTTTAATTAATACTTGATGGAAATATAAAAGAGAAAAGAATTCAGGAAAAAACACTGAAATACCATGAGACCATTCACAATGAAAAAATGCACATGGCTCTTCAACTCTTTAAAAATATTCATTCTCAGGCCGGTGCCGCGGCTCAATAGGCTAATCCTCCGCCTTGCGGCGCCAGCACTCCGGGTTCTAGTCCCGGTCGGGGCGCCGGATTCTGTCGCGGTTGCCCCTCTTCCAGGCCAGCTCTCTTCTGTGGCCAGGGAGTGCAGTGGAGGATGGCTCAAGTGCTTGGGCCCTGCACCTGCATGGGAGACCAGGAGAAGCACCTGGCTCCTGGCTTCGGATCAGCACGGTGCGCCGGCCACAGCAGCCTTTGGAGGGTGAACCAATGGCAAAAGGAAGACCTTTCTCTCTGTCTCTGTCTCTCACTGTCCACTCTGCCTGTCAAAAACTAAATATATATATATATATATATATATATATATATATATTCATTCTCACACATTCAGGGACAAACACAGAATAGAAACTATAAAAAGTAAATTAATGCACTATGTTGACAAAGTTTGGGGAATAGTATTGCTAGTAGTAATGTAAATCACCATGGCCTCAGTGGAAGAAAATTTAGCAATTCCTATCAAAATACAAAACAGATCACTTCTCGGCCTTTTGGCTAAGATCAAGTGCAAAATACAAAATAGAATTATTTTCACGACATATAATAAAATGTTATGCATAAGACTATTCATTATACCCATGTTTGTGATAGCAGAAGATTAAAACAGCCTAAATAAGACTTTCACTAAATGAATTATTTAATAAGCATATAATGAAACAATATGTAACTGCATACAACATGATCCAGCTCTATGTTTACTGAAATGAACAGATCTCCCAGACATGACATTATGTGAAAGTAACCTGAATCAAAATAGTGATGCAGTATTCCATCTTTCCTGTTTTAAAAAAAGAATAAAATGTATATAGAATATATAGTGTAGGATACTGGTAACAGTAGTTGTCTGTGGAAATGGGGTGGAGATCAAGGGATGAGAAACAGATGGAGGATATTTTTCCCTGTAGGATTTATCTTTTGAACTTTCTGATTTATTCAACATTCACAATTAATACCTATTCAATTAATACATGATTTAATGAAATAAAGAACACTATGGGTATGCTAAGGAATTTAGTTTTTGCATAGAAGCAATGGTAAGCTATTAAAAGGTCCTAAAAGATAGAAATTGGCCAAGCAGTTCAGACACTGGCATCCCATAACTCTCAGTACTTGGTTCAATGCCTATCTCTGGCCCCTGACTCCAGCTTCCTGCCAATGCAAGCCATGAGAGATGGCAGTTAATGACTCAACTGATGGGTTTCAGCCACTTACATGGGAGAACTGAATTGAATTCTTGTCTCCTGGCTTTGCTCCAGCTCAGCTCCAGCCCTAGCCATGTGGGCATTTGAGAAGTGAACCAGCAGACAAGAGCTCTTTCTCTTTGTATATCTGTTTCACTGTCTCTTTGCCTTTCTAATAAGTACATATTTAAAAGTTACTACTACTCAGCCTCAAAAAAGAATTAAATCTTGTCTTCTGCAACAAAATGGATACAACTGGAAACCATTATGCTTATTCAAATAAGCCAGGCCCCGCCCCCCCAAAATACAAAATACCCAGATTCTAGCTCGGCAGAACAGGACGGAGCATGCTACTCTAGTCTAGGGGAAGATAGTCAGCAAAAAAGTGGATAGTGCAGTCTCAGGGAAGAGTGAGGGAAAAAACTGCAGAGGAAACCATGCAAATTGGAGGGACACTGAGGATTTATGTGACAGATGTGAACATGCACAACTCAGGACCCCAGCAGCTGAGACTCGGCACCATCTTTGGAGGGTGAGTTGAGAACAGACTGCAGCAGCCCAAGCCACTGATGATAAGGCTGCTGGAAGAACCTGACACGACTCTTGCTTGGAGCCCTGTATGGGACAGTGTACCTGCCAACTTAGGGGGAAAGAAGGAGGGGCACGTTTCTCTCTCCCAACCACCCAGCAGCAGCATCCTGTAACTGGCAGAAGGAGACTGAGAGCCATTTTGGACACATGTAACAAGTGCTCCAGCTTGTGTCTGAATACCCAGCAATGACCTGAGAGGAGACAGTTGAGTCTGGCTGGGAGAAATGACAAGGGGCTGGGTGCTCATGATTCTGGGAGCCTTGAGTCCTAGGACTGTGATAACATTGTGGCTGTGTGGCAGGGCAGTCACTGTGGGTGGATCCACATACTTGGGTTTCCCTGATTGCCTGGTGAGGGTTATTGCTGAGGGACCTGCGCTCACACTGAGGATTACACAGCTCCTTTGTGTGGTTTTTGTGGCAGTGTGGGTGAATATTGCAACCACTGGTGCTAACGCCCAGGCATTGGTCTCCTTGGAAAAGAGGAGCTAAGGGTGAGACAATGCCAACAAAGAAGAACAAAGCTCCCACTGATAAGAAAGAAAAAAAAAAAGAATAGATTTACCATTCCTAACTTGAGTGTCAATTTGGACACTGCCCTCACACTGAGCCCTGAACAGGGCTCCCTGTCAACACTGAACATGTGTCCCTGGCTACTCAGACACTCCACTAAATCAGAGAGGCATAGTCCAAAGATAAAAGCCATCACAGGAAAACAAACAAGCAAAAAAAAAAAAAATACAAGTGTCTCCACAAATGTGTGATAATAAATGCAACAATTCAAGAAACAAGAAAAAAGAAGACAACATGATGCCCTTCAAAGGAAAACAACAACACTTCAATACTAGAATGTGAAGATGAAGAGATTGAAGAAATATTGGAAATGGAATTCAAAAAATTGATACTAGGATTACTTAGAATTAATCAGAAGCAAATCCATGAATTAAAGATATCCACACAAGATATGAATGAAAATTTTCCCATGAAATTGAGATTTTAAAGAGAAATCAAAATGAAATGTTAGAAATGAACACTAAATAGATCAAGTAAAAATGTGGTGGAAAGACTTAACAACAGGCTCAATTTGGCAGAACAAAGAATATCCAAGGTAGAAGACAAATCTCTGAAATTTTACAGTCAGAATAATAATAAGAAGAAATCAGAAAATTAAAAAATAGTGTTGGAGTCTTATGGGATACTATCAAATGACCTAAAATATGGGTCTTAAGAATTCCTGAAGGGGTAGAAATACAGAATATATTCGAAGGCCTTTTTAGTGAAATAATAACAGAAAGCTTCCCTAATTTGGAGAAAGAAAGGGACATCCAAGTACAGGTAGCAAATAGAACTCCTAACAACATGACCAGAAATGATATACTCCATGACACACCTCAAACTCTCCACAGTAAATCATAAAAAATGATTTTAAAATGGGCATCAGATAAATGCCAGGTTGCTATAATTAGACTCACAGCTAACTTCTCATCAGAAACCTTACAGGCTAGGAGAGAATGGCAAGATAATATTCCAAATCTTAAGAGAGAAAAAAACAAACTGTCAACCCAGAATACTGTAACCTGCAAAGCTCTCATTTATGAATGAAAGTGAAATAAAGATCTTCCATAACAAACAGAAATTGAAAGAATTTGTCCATCCAACTAGCCTTACAAAAGATGCTTAAGGATGTGCTACACATAGAAACACAGAAATATGGTAATATCTATGAAAGACAGTAAAGGCAGAAAATCACCCAGTGAAAGTATGAAAGAAATGTAAAGTAAATAATGTGAATATTTATAGGAAAATGGCAGGGCCAAGCTGTTACTTATCACTAGTCACTGTGAGTGTAAATGGAATCAACTTTCTATTCAAAAGATATGGACTGGCTGAATGGGTTAAAAAAAAAACAAGACCCAATGTTCTCTAGTAACTTGATGGTGTCAGGTCGTAGATTTAGGTCTTTAATCCATGTTGAGTGGATTTTTGTGTAAGGCGTAAGGTAGGGGTCTTGCTTCATGATTCTGCACGTGGAAATCCAGTTTTCCCAGCACCATTTATTGAATAGACTGTCCTTGCTCCAGGAATTAGTTTTAGATCCTTGATCAAATATAAGTTGGCTGTAGATGTTTGGGTTGATTTCTGGTGTTTCAATTCTGTTCCATTGGTCTATCCATCTGTTTCTGTACCAGTACCATGCTGTTTTGATTACAACTGCCCTGTAGTATGTCCTGAAATCTGGTATTGTGATGCCTCCGGCTTTGAGAAACCCTTCAAGATATTGGCACAGGCAAAGAGTTTCTGGAAAAGACCCGGGAGGCACAGGCAGTCAAAGCCAAAATCAACTATTGGGATTGCATCAAATTGAGAAGTTTCTGCACTACAAAAGAAACAGTCAGGAGAGTGAAGAGACAACCGACAGAATGGGAAAAAATATTTGCAAACTATGCAACAGATAAAGGGTTAATAACCAGAATCTAAAAAGGGATCAAGAAACTCCACAAAAACAAAGCCAACAACCCACTTAAGAGATGGGCCAAGGACCTCAATAGACATTTTTCAAAAGAGGAAATCCAAATGGCCAACAGGCACATGAAAAAATGTTCAAGGTCATTAGTAATAAGGGAAATGCAAATCAAAACCACAATGAGGTTTCACCTCACCCTGGTTAGAATGGCTCACATTCAGAAATCTACCAACAACAGATGCTGGCGAGGATGTGGGGAAAAAGGGACACTAACCCACTGTTGGTGGGAATGCAAACTGGTCAAGCCACTATGGAAGTCAGTCTGGAGATCCCTCAGAAACCTGAATATAACCCTACCGTTCGACCCAGCCATCCCACTCCTTGGAATTTACCCAAAGGAATTTAAATTGGCAAACAAAAAAGCGGTCTCCAGCCTAACGTTTATTGCAGCTCAATTCACAATAGCTAAGACCTGGAACCGACCTAAATGCCCATCAACGGTAGACTGGATAAAGAAATTATGGGATATGTACTCTTTAGAATACTATACCGCAGTAAGAAACAATGAAATCCAGTCATTTGCAACAAAATGGAGGAATCTGGAACACATCATGCTGAGTGAAATAAGCCAGTCCCAAGGGGACAAATACCATATGTTCTCCCTGATCGGTGACAACTGACTGAACACCAAAAAGGAAACCTCCTGAAGTGAAACGGACACTATGGGAAATGGTGACTTGATCAGCATAGCCCTGACTGTAAATGAACAACTTAATACATTATCCCTCTTAGTAGTTTTTTTGTCTGTTCTACTTAATATGACTTGTTTAATTCTGTAATTAATACACAGTTATTCTTAAGTGTTAAAAATTAACTGAAATATGATCCCTGTTAAACATAAGAGTGGGAATAAGAGAGGGAAGAGATGTATAATTTGGGACATGCTCAAGCTGACTTGCCCCAAATGGTAGCGTTAGAAACATACCAGGGGATTCCAATTCAATCCCATCAAGGTGGCATGTACCAATGCCATCTCACTAGTCCAAGTGATCAATTTCAGTTCACAATTGATCATAATGAAAGGACTAAGAGTCAAAGGGAGCACATAAACAAGTCTAGTACCTGCTAACACTAACCGATGGAATAAATAAAGGGGAGAGTGATCCAACATGGGAAGTGAGATACTCAGCAGACTCATAGAATGGCAGATGTCCTAAATAGCACTCTGGCCTCAGAATCAGCCCCAAAGGCATTCGGAGCTGGCTGAAAAGCCCATGAGAGTATTTCAGGCATGGAAAGCCAAGACACTCTGGCAAAAGATCTCTGCGAGTGAGATCCCAGTGGAAAGAACAGGTCTTCAAAGAAGGAGGTACCTTTCTCTGAAGGGAGGAGAGAACCTCCACTTTGACTATGACCTTGTCTAAACAAGATAAGAATCGGAGAACTCAGAGGGCTTTCATAGCCTTGGAAACTCATGACCGGAGCATAGGGAGACTACTGATACCATAGACAGGAGTGTCAATTGGTAAAGTCAACAACAGGAGTCACTGTGCACTTACTCCTCATGTAGGATCTCTGTCCTTAATGTGCTGTGTATTGAGATTTAATGCTATAACGAGTACTCAAACAATATATTTCACTTTGTGTTTTTATGGGGGTGCAAACTGTTGAAATCTTTACTTAATGTATACTAAACTGATCCTTTGTTAAAAAAAAAAAAAAAAGAAATTATCAACTCCCAACTTGACTCTCACTGGGATTAAACATGACAATAGGTCTGATCTGATTTCATCATCATTTAAAAAAATCATCTATTATTTTTCACTTTATGTTTCTGTGTGAGAGCAAACTGTTGAAATCCTTACTTAATGTATACTAAGCTGATCTTCTGTATATTAAGATAATCGAAAATGAATCTTGATATGAATGGAAGGGGA